>NW_027256906.1:42500-55000 GCF_029215685.1 Pituophis catenifer annectens | reverse complement strand
ATCTATCTATCATCTACCATCTCTATCCATGCATCCGTGCATCCATCCATGCATCCATGCATCCATCCATGCCTCCATCCATCCATGCATCCATCCATGCCTCCATCCATCCATGCATCCATCCATGCCTCCATCCATCCATCTTTATCTATCTATCTATCTATCTATCTATCTATCTATCTATCTATCTATCTATCTATCATCTACCATCTCTATCCATGCATCCATGCATCCATGCATGCAACCATGCATGCATCCGTGCATGCATCCATGCAACCATCCGTGCATCCATGCATCCATGCATCCGTGCATCCGTGCATCCATGCATCCATGCATGCTTCCATGCATCCATGCATCCATGCATCCATCCATCCATGCATCCATACAACCATCCGTGCATCCATCCATCCATGCATCCATGCATCCATCCATGCATCCATGCATCCATGCATCCATGCAACCATCCATGCATCCTTGCATCCTTGCATCCTTGCAACCATGCATCCATGCATCCATACAACCATCCATGCATCCATGCATCCATGCATCCATGCATCCATGCATCCATGCATCCATGCATCCATGCAACCATCCATGCATCCATGCAACCATCCATGCATCCATGCATCCATGCATCCATCCATGCATCCATCCATGCATCCATCCATGCATCCATCCATCCATGCATCCATCCATGCCTCCATCCATCCATCTTTACCTATCTATCTATCTATCTATCTATCTATCTATCATCTACCATCTCTATCCATGCATCCATGCATCCATGCATGCAACCATGCATGCATCCGTGCATGCAACCATGCAACCATCCGTGCATCCATGCATCCATGCATCCGTGCATCCGTGCATCCGTGCATCCATGCATCCGTGCATCCATGCAACCATCCGTGCATCCATGCATCCGTGCATCCATGCATCCATGCATCCATGCAACCATGCAACCATCCATGCATCCTTGCATCCATGCATCCATACAACCATCCGTGCATCCATGCATCCATGCATCCATGCATCCATCCATGCATCCATGCAACCATGCAACCATCCATGCATCCTTGCATCCATGCATCCATCCATGCATCCATCCATCCATCCATCCATCCATCCATCCATCCATTATCCATCCATGCATCCATCCATGCATCCATCCATCCATCCATCTATCTATCATCTATCTATCTATCTATCTATCTATCTATCTATCTATCTATCTATCATCTGCCATCTCTATCCATGCATCCATGCATCCATGCATGCATCCATGCATCCATACAACCATCCATGCATGCAACCATGCAACCATGCATCCATGCATCCATCCATCCATCTTTACCTATCTATCTATCTATCTATCTATCTATCTATCTATCATCTACCATCTCTATCCATGCATCCATGCATCCGTGCATCCATGCATCCGTGCATCCATGCAACCATGCAACCATCCGTGCATCCATGCATCCATGCATCCGTGCATCCGTGCATCCATGCATCCATGCATCCATGCATGCTTCCATGCATCCATGCATCCATGCATCCATGCATCCATCCATCCATCTTTACCTATCTATCTATCTATCATCTATCTATCATCTATCTATCATCTATCTATCTATCTATCTATCTATCTATCTATCTATCTATCTATCTATCTATCATCTACCATCTCTATCCATGCAACCATGCAACCATCCGTGCATCCATGCATCCATGCATCCATGCATCCATGCATCCATCCATGCAACCATGCAACCATCCATGCATCCTTGCATCCATGCATCCATCCATGCATCCATCCATGCATCCATCCATCCATCCATGCATCCATCCATCCATCTTTACCTATCTATCTATCTATCTATCTATCTATCTATCTATCTATCTATCTATCTATCATCTGCCATCTCTATCCATGCATCCATGCATCCATGCATGCATCCATGCATGCATCCATGCAACCATGCATCCATGCATACATACAACCATCCGTGCATCCATGCATCCATGCATCCATCCATGCAACCATGCATCCATGCATCCATGCATCCATGCATGCATCCATCCATCCATGCATCCATCCATCCATCCATCCATCTACCTACCTACCTACCTACCTACCTACCTACCTATCTATCTACCATCTCCATCCATGCATCCATGCATCCATCCATGCTTCCATTCATCCATGCATCCATGCATCCATCCATCCATCCATCCATGCATCCATCCATCCATCTTTACCTATCTATCTATCTATCTATCTATCTATCTATCTATCTATCATCTACCATCTCTATCCATGCATCCATGCATGCAACCATGCATGCAACCATGCATGCATCCATGCATGCAACCATGCAACCATCCGTGCATCCATGCATCCGTGCATCCATGCATCCGTGCATCCATGCATCCGTGCATCCATGCATCCGTGCATCCATGCATCCATGCATCCATCCATGCATCCATGCAACCATCCATGCATTCATGCATCCATGCATCCATGCATCCATGCATCCATCCATCCATGCATCCATCCATCCATCCATCCATCCACCTATCTACCTACCTACCTACCGACCTACCTACTTGTCTACCATCTCCATCCATGCATCCATGCATCCATCCATGCTTCCATGCTTCCATGCATCCATGCATCCATGCATCCATGCATCCATCCATCCATCCATGCATCCATGCATCCATGCAACCATCCGTGCATCCGTGCATCCGTGCATCCGTGCATCCATGCATCCATGCATCCATGCATCCATCCATGCAACCATGCAACCATGCAACCATCCATGCAACCATGCATCCATGCATCCATGCATCCATCCATGCATCCATCCATCCATGCATGCATCCATCCATCCATCCATCCATCCATCCACCTACCTACCTACCTACCTACCTACCTACCTACCTATCTATCTACCATCTCCATCCATGCATCCATGCATCCATCCATGCATCCATGCATCCATGCAACCATCCATGCATCCATGCATCCATCCATCCATGCATCCATCCATCCATCCATCCATCCATCCATCTATCTATCTATCTACCTACCTACCTACCTACCTACCTATCTACCTACTTATCTACCATCTCCATCCATGCATCCATGCATCCATCCATGCATCCATGCATCCATGCAACCATCCATCCATCTTTACCTATCTATCTATCTATCTATCTATCTATCTATCTATCTATCTATCTATCATCTACCATCTCTATCCATGCATCCATGCAACCATCCGTGCATCCGTGCATCCGTGCATCCATGCATCCATGCATCCATGCAACCATCCATGCATCCTTGCATCCATGCATCCATCCATCCATGCATCCATCCATCCATCCATCCATCCATGCATCCATGCATCCATCCATGCATCCATGCATCCATGCATCCATGCATCCATGCATCCATGCATCCATACAACCATCCATGCATCCATGCATCCATGCATCCATGCATCCATGCATCCATGCATCCATGCAACCATCCATGCATCCATGCATCCATGCATCCATGCATCCATGCATCCATTATCCATCCATGCATCCATCCATGCATCCATGCATCTATCTACCTACCTACCTACCTACCTACCTACCATCTCCATCCATGCATCCATGCATCCATCCATGCTTCCATTCATCCATGCATCCCTGCATCCATCCCTGCATCCATCCATGCATCCATGCATCCATGCATCCATGCATCCATGCATCCATCTATCTATCTATCTATCTATCTATCTATCTATCTATCTATCTATCTATCTATCATCTACCATCTCTATCCATGCATCCATGCATCCATGCATCCATGCATCCATGCATGCATCCATGCATGCATCCATGCAACCATCCATGCAACCATCCGTGCATCCTTTGCATCCATGCATCCATGCATCCATGCATCCATACAACCATCCGTGCATCCATGCATCCATGCATCCATGCATCCATGCATCCATGCATCCATGCATCCATCCATGCAACCATGCAACCATGCAACCATCCATGCATCCATGCAACCATCCGTGCATCCGTGCATCCGTGCATCCATGCATCCATGCATCCATGCAACCATCCATGCATCCTTGCATCCATGCATCCATCCATCCATGCATCCATCCATCCATCCATCCATCCTTGCATCCATGCATCCATCCATCCATGCATCCATCCATCCATCCATCCATCCATGCATCCATGCATCCATACAACCATCCATGCATCTATGCATCCATGCATCCATGCATCCATGCAACCATGCAACCATGCAACCATCCATGCATCCATGCATCCATGCATCCATCCATGCATCCATCCATGCATCCATCCATGCATCCATGCATCCATTATCCATCCATGCATCCATCCATGCATCCATCCATCCATCCATCTATCTATCATCTATCTATCTATCTATCTATCTATCTATCTATCTATCTATCATCTGCCATCTCTATCCATGCATCCATGCATCCATGCATGCATCCATGCATCCATACAACCATCCATGCATGCAACCATGCAACCATGCATCCATCCATCCATCCATCCATCTTTACCTATCTATCTATCTATCATCTATCTATCTATCTATCTATCTATCTATCTATCTATCTATCTATCATCTACCATCTCTATCCATGCATCCGTGCATCCATCCATGCATCCATGCATCCATCTATGCATCCATCTATGCATCCATCCATGCATCCATGCAACCATCCATCCATCCATGCATCCATCCATGCCTCCATCCATCCATGCATCCATCCATGCCTCCATCCATCCATCTTTATCTATCTATCTATCTATCTATCTATCTATCTATCTATCTATCTATCATCTACCATCTCTATCCATGCATCCATGCATCCATGCATGCAACCATGCATGCATCCGTGCATGCAACCATGCAACCATCCGTGCATCTGTGCATCCGTGCATCCATGCATCCATGCATCCATGCATCCATGCATCCATGCATCCATACAACCATCCGTGCATCCATCCATCCATCCATCCGTGCATCCATCCATGCATCCATGCATCCATGCATCCATGCAACCATCCATGCATCCTTGCATCCTTGCATCCTTGCAACCATGCATCCATGCATCCATACAACCATCCATGCATCCATACAACCATCCATGCATCCATGCATCCATGCATCCATGCAACCATCCATGCATCCATGCAACCATCCATGCATCCATGCAACCATCCATGCATCCATGCATCCATGCATCCATGCATCCATGCATCCATGCATCCATGCATCCATCCATGCATCCATCCATGCATCCATCCATGCATCCATCCATCCATGCATCCATCCATGCCTCCATCCATCCATCTTTACCTATCTATCTATCTATCTATCTATCTATCTATCTATCTATCTATCTATCATCTACCATCTCTATCCATGCATCCATGCATCCATGCATGCAACCATGCATGCATCCGTGCATGCAACCATGCAACCATCCGTGCATCCATGCATCCATCCATGCCTCCATCCATCCATGCCTCCATCCATGCCTCCATCCATCCATCTTTATCTATCTATCTATCTATCTATCTATCTATCTATCTATCTATCTATCATCTACCATCTCTATCCATGCATCCATGCATCCATGCATGCAACCATGCATGCATCCGTGCATGCAACCATGCAACCATCCGTGCATCTGTGCATCCGTGCATCCATGCATCCATGCATCCATGCATCCATGCATCCATGCATCCATACAACCATCCGTGCATCCATCCATCCATCCATCCATGCATCCATCCATGCATCCATCCATCCATCCATCCATCCATCCATCCATCCATGCATCCATCCATCCATCCATCCATCCATCCACCTACCTACCTACCTACCTACCTACCTACCTACCTACCATCTCCATCCATGCATCCATGCATCCTTCCATGCTTCCATGCATCCATGCATCCATGCATCCATCCATGCATCCATCCATGCATCCATCCATCCATCCATCCATCCATGCATCCATCCATGCCTCCATCCATCCATGCATCCATCCATCCATCTTTACCTATCTATCTGTCTATCTATCTATCTATCTATCTATCTATCTATCTATCTATCTATCTATCATCTACCATCTCTATCCATGCATCCGTGCATCCATCCATGCATCCATGCATCCATCTATGCATCCATCTATGCATCCATCCATGCATCCATGCAACCATCCATCCATCCATGCATCCATCCATGCCTCCATCCATCCATGCATCCATCCATGCCTCCATCCATCCATCTTTATCTATCTATCTATCTATCTATCTATCTATCTATCTATCTATCTATCATCTACCA
Organism: Pituophis catenifer annectens; assembly: GCF_029215685.1. Classification (NCBI taxonomy): domain Eukaryota; kingdom Metazoa; phylum Chordata; class Lepidosauria; order Squamata; family Colubridae; genus Pituophis; species Pituophis catenifer. Next base: position 48,585 of record NW_027256906.1, on the reverse strand, counting down.
TCTCTATACATGCATCCATGCATCCATGCATGCAACCATGCAACCATCCGTGCATCTGTGCATCCGTGCATCCGTGCATCCATGCATCCATGCATCCATGCATCCATGCATCCATGCAACCATCCATGCATCCTTGCATCCTTGCATCCTTGCAACCATGCATCCATGCATCCATACAACCATCCATGCATCCATACAACCATCCATGCATCCATGCATCCATGCATCCATGCAACCATCCATGCATCCATGCAACCATCCATGCATCCATGCAACCATCCATGCATCCATGCATCCATGCATCCATGCATCCATGCATCCATGCATCCATGCATCCATGCATCCATCCATGCATCCATCCATGCATCCATCCATCCATGCATCCATCCATGCCTCCATCCATCCATCTTTACCTATCTATCTATCTATCTATCTATCTATCTATCTATCATCTACCATCTCTATCCATGCATCCATGCATCCATGCATGCAACCATGCATGCATCCGTGCATGCAACCATGCAACCATCCGTGCATCCATGCATCCATGCATCCATCCATCCATCTTTACCTATCTATCTATCTATCTATCTATCTATCATCTATCTATCATCTATCTATCTATCTATCTATCTATCTATCTATCTATCTATCTATCTATCTATCATCTACCATCTCTATCCATGCAACCATGCAACCATCCGTGCATCCATGCATCCATGCATCCGTGCATCCATGCATCCATGCATCTGTGCATCCGTGCATCCATGCATCCATGCATCCATCCATGCATCCATCCATGCATCCATGCAACCATCCATGCAACCATCCATGCATCCTTGCATCCATGCATCCATGCATCCATGCATCCATCCATGCATCCATCCATGCATCCATCCATCCATCCATCCATCCATCCATCCATCCACCCACCTACCTACCTACCTACCTACCTACCTACCTACCTACCTACGTACCTACCTACCTTCCTACCTACCTACCAACCTACCTATCTACCATCTCCATCCATGCATCCATGCATCCATCCATGCTTCCATGCATCCATGCATCCATGCATCCATCCATGCATCCATCCATGCATCCATCCATCCATCCATCCATCCATGCATCCATCCATGCCTCCATCCATCCATGCATCCATCCATCCATCTTTACCTATCTATCTATCTATCTATCTATCTATCATCTACCATCTCTATCCATGCATCCATGCATCCATGCATGCATCCATGCATGCATCCATGCATGCATCCATGCATGCATCCATGCATGCATCCATGCATCCATGCATCCATGCATCCATGCATCCATGCAACCATGCAACCATGCAACCATCCATGCATCCTTGCATCCTTTGCATCCATGCATCCATGCATCCATGCATCCATACAACCATCCGTGCATCCATGCATCCATGCATCCATGCATCCATCCATGCAACCATGCAACCATGCAACCATGCAACCATCCATGCATCCTTGCATCCATGCATCCATCCATGCATCCATCCATGCATCCATCCATCCATCCATGCATCCATTATCCATCCATGCATCCATCCATGCATCCATCCATCCATCCATCTATCTATCATCTATCTATCTATCTATCTATCTATCTATCTATCTATCTATCTATCATCTGCCATCTCTATCCATGCATCCATGCATCCATGCATGCATCCATGCATCCATACAACCATCCATGCATGCAACCATGCAACCATGCATCCATGCATCCATCCATCCATCTTTACCTATCTATCTATCTATCATCTATCTATCTATCTATCTATCTATCTATCTATCTATCTATCTATCTATCTATCTATCTATCTATCATCTACCATCTCTATCCATGCATCCGTGCATCCATCCATGCATCCATGCATCCATCCATGCCTCCATCCATCCATGCATCCATCCATGCCTCCATCCATCCATGCATCCATCCATGCCTCCATCCATCCATCTTTATCTATCTATCTATCTATCTATCTATCTATCTATCTATCTATCTATCATCTACCATCTCTATCCATGCATCCATGCATCCATGCATGCATCCATGCATCCATGCATCCATGCATCCATGGATCCATGCATCCATGCATCCATGGATCCATGGATCCATGCATCCATGGATCCATCCATGCATCCATCCATGCATCCATGCATCCATGCAACCATGCAACCATCCATGCAACCATGCAACCATCCATGCATCCATGCATCCATGCATCCATCCATGCATCCATCCATCCATGCATCCATCCATCCATCCATCCATCCATCCATCCATCCATCCATCCATCCATCCATCCACCTACCTACCTACCTACCTACCTACCTACCTACCTATCTAACATCTCCATCCATGCATCCATGCATCCATCCATGCATCCGTGCATCCATGCATCCATGCATCCATGCATCCATCCATGCATCCATCCATCCATCCATCCATCCATCCATCCATGCATCCATCCATCCATCCATCCATCCATCCACCTACCTACCTACCTACCTACCTACCTACCTACCTACCTACCTACCTATCTACCATCTCCATCCATGCATCCATCCATGCATCCATCCATCCATCCATCCATCCATCCATCCATCCACCCACCTACCTACCTACCTACCTACCTACCTACCTACCTACGTACCTACCTACCTTCCTACCTACCTACCAACCTACCTATCTACCATCTCCATCCATGCATCCATGCATCCATCCATGCTTCCATGCATCCATGCATCCATGCATCCATCCATGCATCCATCCATGCATCCATCCATCCATCCATCCATCCATGCATCCATCCATGCCTCCATCCATCCATGCATCCATCCATCCATCTTTACCTATCTATCTATCTATCTATCTATCTATCATCTACCATCTCTATCCATGCATCCATGCATCCATGCATGCATCCATGCATGCATCCATGCATGCATCCATGCATGCAACCATGCAACCATCCGTGCATCCATGCATCCATGCAACCATGCAACCATGCAACCATACAACCATCCGTGCATCCATGCATCCATGCATCCATGCATCCATCCATGCAACCATGCAACCATGCAACCATGCAACCATCCATGCATCCTTGCATCCATGCATCCATCCATGCATCCATCCATGCATCCATCCATCCATCCATGCATCCATTATCCATCCATGCATCCATCCATGCATCCATCCATCCATCCATCTATCTATCATCTATCTATCTATCTATCTATCTATCTATCTATCTATCTATCTATCTATCTATCATCTGCCATCTCTATCCATGCATCCATGCATCCATGCATGCATCCATGCATCCATACAACCATCCATGCATGCAACCATGCAACCATGCATCCATGCATCCATCCATCCATCTTTACCTATCTATCTATCTATCATCTATCTATCTATCTATCTATCTATCTATCTATCTATCTATCTATCTATCTATCATCTACCATCTCTATCCATGCATCCGTGCATCCATCCATGCATCCATGCATCCATCCATGCCTCCATCCATCCATGCATCCATCCATGCCTCCATCCATCCATGCATCCATCCATGCCTCCATCCATCCATCTTTATCTATCTATCTATCTATCTATCTATCTATCTATCTATCATCTACCATCTCTATCCATGCATCCATGCATCCATGCATGCATCCATGCATCCATGCATCCATGCATCCATGGATCCATGCATCCATGCATCCATGGATCCATGGATCCATGCATCCATGGATCCATCCATGCATCCATCCATGCATCCATGCATCCATGCAACCATGCAACCATCCATGTAACCATGCAACCATCCATGCATCCATGCATCCATGCATCCATCCATGCATCCATCCATCCATGCATCCATCCATCCATCCATCCATCCATCCATCCATCCATCCATCCACCTACCTACCTACCTACCTACCTACCTACCTACCTATCTAACATCTCCATCCATGCATCCATGCATCCATCCATGCATCCGTGCATCCATGCATCCATGCATCCATGCATCCATCCATGCATCCATCCATCCATCCATCCATCCATCCATCCATGCATCCATCCATCCATCCATCCATCCATCCACCTACCTACCTACCTACCTACCTACCTACCTACCTACCTACCTACCTACCTACCTATCTACCATCTCCATCCATGCATCCATGCATCCTTCCATGCTTCCATGCATCCATGCATCCATGCATCCATGCATCCATGCATCCATCCATGCATACATCCATCCATCCATGCATCCATCCATCCATCCATCCATCCACCTACCTACCTACCTACCTACCTACCTACCTACCTACCTATCTACCATCTCCATCCATGCATCCATGCATCCATCCATGCTTCCATGCATCCATGCATCTTTACCTATCTATCTATCTATCATCTATCTATCTATCTATCTATCTATCTATCTATCTATCTATCATCTACCATCTCTATCCATGCATCCGTGCATCCATGCATGCAACCATGCATGCATCCATGCATGCATCCATGCATGCAACCATGCAACCATCCGTGCATCCGTGCATCCGTGCATCCGTGCATCCGTGCATCCGTGCATCCGTGCATCCGTGCATCCATGCATCCATGCATCCATCCATGCAACCATGCAACCATGCAACCATCCATGCAACCATGCATCCATGCATCCATGCATCCATCCATGCATCCATCCATCCATGCATGCATCCATCCATCCATCCATCCATCCATCCACCTACCTACCTACCTACCTACCTACCTACCTACCTATCTATCTACCATCTCCATCCATGCATCCATGCATCCATCCATGCATCCATGCATCCATGCAACCATCCATGCATCCATGCATCCATCCATCCATGCATCCATCCATCCATCCATCCATCCATCCATCCATCCATCTATCTATCTACCTACCTACCTACCTACCTACCTATCTACCTACTTATCTACCATCTCCATCCATGCATCCATGCATCCATCCATGCATCCATGCATCCATGCAACCATCCATCCATCTTTACCTATCTATCTATCTATCTATCTATCTATCTATCTATCTATCATCTACCATCTCTATCCATGCATCCATGCAACCATCCGTGCATCCAACCGTGCATCCATGCATCCATGCAACCATCCATGCATCCTTGCATCCATGCATCCATGCATCCATCCATCCATCCATCCATCCATGCATCCATGCATCCATGCATCCATCCATGCATCCATGCATCCATGCATCCATGCATCCATGCATCCATACAACCATCCATGCATCCATGCATCCATGCATCCATGCATCCATGCATCCATGCATCCATGCAACCATCCATGCATCCATGCATCCATGCATCCATGCATCCATGCATCCATGCATCCATGCATCCATTATCCATCCATGCATCCATCCATGCATCCATGCATCTATCTACCTACCTACCTACCTACCTACCTACCTACCATCTCCATCCATGCATCCATGCATCCATCCATGCTTCCATTCATCCATGCATCCCTGCATCCATCCCTGCATCCATCCATGCATCCATGCATCCATGCATCCATGCATCCATGCATCCATCTATCTATCTATCTATCTATCTATCTATCTATCTATCTATCTATCTATCTATCATCTACCATCTCTATCCATGCATCCATGCATCCATGCATCCATGCATCCATGCATGCATCCATCCATGCATCCATGCAACCATCCATGCAACCATCCGTGCATCCGTGCATCCATGCATCCATACAACCATCCGTGCATCCATGCATCCATGCATCCATGCATCCATGCATCCATGCATCCATGCATCCATCCATGCAACCATGCAACCATGCAACCATCCATGCATCCTTGCATCCATGCATCCATCCATGCATCCATCCATGCATCCATCCATCCATCCATGCATCCATTATCCATCCATGCATCCATCCATGCATCCATCCATCCATCTATCTATCATCTATCTATCTATCTATCTATCTATCTATCTATCTA
>NW_027256906.1:27500-32500 GCF_029215685.1 Pituophis catenifer annectens | reverse complement strand
TATCTATCATCTACCATCTCTATCCATGCATCCATGCATCCATGCATCCAACCATGCATGCAACCATGCATGCATCCATGCATGCAACCATGCAACCATCCGTGCATCCGTGCATCCATGCATCCGTGCATCCGTGCATCCATGCATCCGTGCATCCATGCATCCATGCATCCATGCATCCTTGCATCCATGCATCCATGCATCCATGCATCCATCCATCCATCCATCCATCCATGCATCCATCCATCCATCCATCCATCCACCCACCCACCCACCTACCTACCTACCTACCTACCTACCTACCTACCTACCTACCTATCTACCTACCTACCTACCTATCTACCATCTCCATCCATGCATCCATGCATCCATCCATGCTTCCATTCATCCATGCATCCATGCATCCATCCATCCATCCATCGATGCATCCATCCATCTATCTTTATCTATCTATCTATCTATCTATCTATCTATCTATCTATCTATCTATCTATCATCTACCATCCCTATCCATGCATCCATGCATCCATGCATGCAACCATGCATGCAACCATGCATGCAACCATGCATCCATGCATCCATGCAACCATCCATGCATCCTTGCATCCATGCATCCATCCATGCATCCATACATCCATACATCCATGCATCCTTGCATCCGTGCATCCGTGCATCCATGCATCCGTGTATCCATGCATCCATGCATCCATCCATCCATCCATGCATCCATCCATGCTTCCATGCATCCATGCATCCATCCATGCATCCATCCATCCATCCATCCATTCATCCATGCATCCGTCTGTCTGTCTGTCTATCTATCTATTTATCTATCTGTCTATCTATCATCTACCATCTCTATCCATGCATCCATGCATCCATCCATGCATCCATGCATCCATCTATGCATCCATCCATTATCCATCCATGCAACCATCCATGCATCCATGCATCTATCCATGCATCCATCCATGCATCCATGCATGCATCCATCCATCCATCCATCCATCCATCCATCCATCCATCCATCCATGCATCCATGCCTCCATCCATCCATGCATCCATCCATCCATCTTTACCTATCTATCTATCCATCTATCTATCTATCATCTACCATCTCTATCCATGCATCCATGCATCCATGCATGCAACCATGCATGCAACCATGCATGCATCCATGCATCCATGCATCCATGCAACCATCCATGCATCCTTGCATCCATGCATCCATCCATGCATCCATGCATCCATGCATCCATCCATCCATGCATCCATACAACCATCCGTGCATCCATCCATCCATGCATCCATGCATCCATCCATGCATCCATGCATCCATGCATCCATGCAACCATCCATGCATCCTTGCATCCTTGCATCCTTGCAACCATGCATCCATGCATCCATGCATCCATACAACCATCCATGCATCCATGCATCCATGCATCCATGCATCCATGCATCCATGCAACCATCCATGCATCCATGCAACCATCCATGCATCCATGCATCCATGCATCCATCCATGCATCCATCCATGCATCCATCCATGCATCCATCCATCCATGCCTCCATCCATGCCTCCATCCATCCATCTTTACCTATCTATCTATCTATCTATCTATCTATCTATCATCTACCATCTCTATCCATGCATCCATGCATCCATGCATGCAACCATGCATGCATCCGTGCATGCAACCATGCAACCATCCGTGCATCCATGCATCCATGCATCCGTGCATCCGTGCATCCATGCATCCATGCATCCATGCATGCTTCCATGCATCCATGCATCCATGCATCCATGCATCCATCCATCCATCTTTACCTATCTATCTATCTATCATCTATCTATCATCTATCTATCTATCTATCTATCTATCTATCTATCTATCTATCTATCTATCTATCATCTACCATCTCTATCCATGCAACCATGCAACCATCCGTGCATCCATGCATCCATGCATCCGTGCATCCGTGCATCCATGCATCCATGCATCCGTGCATCCGTGCATCCATGCATCCATGCATCCATCCATGCATCCATCCATGCATCCATGCAACCATCCATGCAACCATCCATGCATCCTTGCATCCATGCATCTATGCATCCATGCATCCATCCATGCATCCATCCATCCATGCATCCATCCGTCCATCCATCCATCCATCCATCCATCCACCCACCTACCTACCTACCTACCTACCTACGTACCTACCTACCTACCTACCTACCAACCTACCTATCTACCATCTCCATCCATGCATCCATGCATCCATCCATGCTTCCATGCATCCATGCATCCATGCATCCATCCATGCATCCATCCATGCATCCATCCATCCATCCATCCATCCATGCATCCATCCATGCCTCCATCCATCCATGCATCCATCCATCCATCTTTACCTATCTATCTGTCTATCTATCTATCTATCTATCTATCTATCTATCATCTACCATCTCTATCCATGCATCCATGCATCCATGCATGCAACCATGCATGCATCCGTGCATGCAACCATGCAACCATCCGTGCATCCATGCATCCGTGCATCCGTGTATCCATGCATCCATGCATCCATACAACCACCCGTGCATCCATCCATCCATGCATCCATGCATCCATCCATGCATCCATGCATCCATGCAACCATGAAACCATCCATGCATCCTTGCATCCATGCAACCATGCATCCATGCATCCATACAACCATCCATGCATCCATGCATCCATGCATCCATGCATCCATGCATCCATCCATGCTTCCATTCATCCATGCATCCATCCATCCATCCATCCATGCATCCATCCATCCATCTTTACCTATCTATCTATCTGTCTATCTATCTATCTATCTATCTATCTATCATCTACCATCTCTATCCATGCATCCATGCATCCATGCATGCAACCATGCATGCATCCGTGCATGCAACCATGCAACCATCCGTGCATCCATGCATCCATGCATCCGTGCATCCGTGTATCCATACATCCATGCATCCATGCATGCTTCCATGCATCCATGCATCCATGCATCCATGCATCCATCCATCCATCTTTACCTATCTATCTATCTATCTATCTATCTATCATCTATCTATCATCTATCTATCTATCTATCTATCTATCTATCTATCTATCTATCTATCATCTACCACTCTATCCATGCAACCATGCAACCATCCGTGCATCCATGCATCCATGCATCCATGCAACCATCCATGCATCCTTGCATCCATGCATCCATCTATCTATCTACCAACCTACCTACCTACCTACCTATCTACCTACCTATCTACCATCTCCATCCATGCATCCATGCATCCATCCATGCTTCCATTCATCCATGCATCCATGCATCCATCCATCCATCCACCCATGCATCCATCCACCCATGCATCCATCCATGCATCCATCCATCCATCCATCCATCCATGCATCCATGCATCTATCTATCTACCTACCTACCTACCTACCTACCTACCTACCTACCTATCTACCATCTCCATCCATGCATCCATGCATCCATCCATCCATCTTTACCTATCTATCTATCTATCATCTATCTATCATCTATCTATCTATCTATCTATCTATCTATCTATCTATCTATCTATCTATCTATCTATCATCTACCATCTCTATCCATGCATCCATCCATGCATCCATGCAACCATCCATGCAACCATCCATGCATCCTTGCATCCATGCATCCATGCATCCATGCATCCATCCATGCATCCATCCATGCATCCATCCATCCATCCATCCATCCATCCATCCACCCACCTACCTACCTACCTACCTACCTACCTACCTACCTACCTACGTACCTACCTACCTTCCTACCTACCTACCAACCTACCTATCTACCATCTCCATCCATGCATCCATGCATCCATCCATGCTTCCATGCATCCATGCATCCATGCATCCATCCATGCATCCATCCATGCATCCATCCATCCATCCATCCATCCATGCATCCATCCATGCCTCCATCCATCCATGCATCCATCCATCCATCTTTACCTATCTATCTATCTATCTATCTATCTATCTATCTATCTATCATCTACCATCTCTATCCATGCATCCATGCATCCATGCATCCATGCATCCATACAACCATCCGTGCATCCATGCATCCATGCATCCATGCATCCATGCATCCATCCATGCATCCATCCATGCATCCATGCATCCATCCATGCATCCATCCATGCATCCATCCATGCATCCATCCATGCATCCATCCATCCATCCATCCATCCATGCAACCATGCAACCATGCATCCATGCATCCATGCATCCATGCATCCATGCATCCATGCATCCATGCATCCATGCATCCATGCATCCATGCATCCATGCATCCATGCAACCATGCAACCATGCAACCATCCATGCATCCTTGCATCCATCCATGCATCCATGCCTCCATCCATCCATGCATCCATCCATCCATCTTTACCTATCTATCTATCTATCATCTACCATCTCTATCCATGCATCCATGCATCCATGCATCCAACCATGCATGCAACCATGCATGCATCCATGCATGCAACCATGCAACCATCCGTGCATCCGTGCATCCATGCATCCGTGCATCCGTGCATCCATGCATCCGTGCATCCATGCATCCATGCATCCATGCATCCTTCCATCCATGCATCCATGCATCCATGCATCCATCCATCCATCCATCCATGCATCCATCCATCCATCCATCCATCCACCCACCCACCCACCTACCTACCTACCTACCTACCTACCTACCTACCTACCTACCTATCTACCTACCTATCTACCATCTCCATCCATGCATCCATGCATCCATCCATGCTTCCATTCATCCATGCATCCATGCATCCATCCATCCATCCATCGATGCATCCATCCATCTATCTTTATCTATCTATCTATCTATCTATCTATCTATCTATCTATCTATCTATCTATCTATCATCTACCATCCCTATC
>NW_027256906.1:15000-17500 GCF_029215685.1 Pituophis catenifer annectens | reverse complement strand
TGCATCCATGCAACCATGCAACCATCCATGCATCCTTGCATCCATGCATCCATCTATCTATCTACCAACCTACCTACCTACCTACCTATCTACCTACCTATCTACCATCTCCATCCATGCATCCATGCATCCATCCATGCTTCCATTCATCCATGCATCCATGCATCCATCCATCCATCCACCCATGCATCCATCCACCCATGCATCCATCCATGCATCCATCCATCCATCCATCCATGCATCCATGCATCTATCTATCTACCTACCTACCTACCTACCTACCTACCATCTCCATCCATGCATCCATGCATCCATCCATGCTTCCATTCATCCATGCATCCATGCATCCATCCATCCATCCATCCATGCATCCATCCATCCATCTTTACCTATCTATCTATCTATCTATCTAGCTACCATCTCCATCCATGCATCCATGCATGCATCCGTGCATCCATGCATCCATCCATGCATCCATCCATGCAACCATCCATGCATCCATGCAACCATCCATGCATCCATGCATCCATGCATCCATGCATCCATCCATGCATCCATCCATGCATCCATCCATGCATCCATCCATCCATGCATCCATCCATGCCTCCATCCATCCATCTTTACCTATCTATCTATCTATCTATCTATCTATCTATCTATCATCTACCATCTCTATCCATGCATCCATGCATCCATGCATGCAACCATGCATGCATCCGTGCATGCAACCATGCAACCATCCGTGCATCCATGCATCCATCCATCCATCCATCCATCCATCCATCTACCTACCTACCTACCTACCTACCTACCTACCTATCTATCTATCTACCATCTCCATCCATGCATCCATGCATCCATCCATGCTTCCATTCATCCATGCATCCATGCATCCATCCATCCATCCATCCATGCATCCATCCATCCATCCATCTTTACCTATCTATCTATCTATCTATCTATCTATCTATCTATCATCTACCATCTCTATCCATGCATCCATGCATCCATCCATGCTTCCATTCATCCATGCATCCATGCATCCATCCATCCATCCATCGATGCATCCATCCATCCATCTTTACCTATCTATCTATCTATCTATCTATCTATCTATCTATCTATCATCTGCCATCTCTATCCATGCATCCATGCATGCATCCATGCATGCAACCATGCATCCATGCATGCAACCATGCATCCATGCATCCATCCATCCATCCATCCATGCATCCATCCATCCATCTTTATCTATCTATCTATCTATCTATCTATCTATCTATCTATCTATCTATCTATCATCTACCATCTCTATCCATGCATCCATGCATCCATGCATGCATCCATGCATCCATCCATCCATCCATCCATCCATGCATCCATACATGCATCCATCCATGCATCCATCCATGCATCCATGCATCCATGCATCCATGCATCCATCTATCTATCTATCTATCTATCTATCTATCTATCTATCTATCTATCTATCTATCTATCTATCTACCATCTCTATCCATCCAAGCATGCATCCATGCATGCATACATCCATCCATCCATGCATGCATCCGTGCATCCATGCATCCATCCATGCATCCATCCATGCATCCATCCATCCAACCATCCATGCATCCATCCATGGATCCATCCATGCATCCATCTATCTATCTATCTATCTATCTATCTATCTATCTATCTATCTATCTATCTATCTATCTATCTATCTATCATCTCTATCCATCCATCCATGAATCCATCCATCCATTCGTCCATGCATCCATCTGTCTGTCTCTCTCTCTCTGTCTATCTATCTATCTATCTATCTATCTATCTATCTATCTATCTATCTATCTATCTATCTACCATCTCTATCCATCCATCCAAGCATCCATGCATCCATGCATCCATCCATGCATCCATCTATCTATCTATCTATCTATCTATCTATCTATCTATCTATCTATCTATCTATCATCTCCCTATCTATCTATCTATCTATCTATCTATCTATCTATCATCTCTCTATCGATCTATCTATCTATCTATCTATCTATCTATCTATCTATCTATCTACCATCTCCATCCATCCATCCATCCATGCATCCATGCATCCATCCATCCATCCATGCATCCATCCATCCATCCATCCATCCATCCATCCATCCATCCATCCATCCATCTATCTATCTATCTATCTATCTATCTATCTATCTATCTATCTATGATCTCTATCCATCCATCCATGAATCCATCCATCCATTCGTCCATGCATCCATGCATCCATGCATCCATCCATGCATCCATGCATCCATCCATGCATCCATGCATCCATGCATCCATGCATCCATCCATGCATCCATCCATGCATCCATGCATCCATGCATCCATGCATCCATGCATCCATGCATCCATGCATCCATGCATCCATGCATCCATCTATCTATCTATCTATCTATCTATCATCTCCATCCATGCATCCATGCATCCATGCATCCATGCA
>NW_027256906.1:0-12500 GCF_029215685.1 Pituophis catenifer annectens | reverse complement strand
CATGCATGCATCCATGCATGCATCCATGCATGCATCCATGCATGCAACCATGCAACCATCCGTGCATCCATGCATCCATGCAACCATGCAACCATGCAACCATCCATACATCCTTGCATCCTTTGCATCCATGCATCCATGCATCCATGCATCCATACAACCATCCGTGCATCCATGCATCCATGCATCCATGCATCCATCCATGCAACCATGCAACCATGCAACCATGCAACCATCCATGCATCCATCCATGCATCCATCCATGCATCCATCCATGCATCCATCCATCCATCCATGCATCCATTATCCATCCATGCATCCATCCATGCATCCATCCATCCATCCATCTATCTATCATCTATCTATCTATCTATCTATCTATCTATCTATCTATCTATCTATCTATCTATCATCTGCCATCTCTATCCATGCATCCATGCATCCATGCATGCATCCATGCATCCATACAACCATCCATGCATGCAACCATGCAACCATGCATCCATGCATCCATCCATCCATCTTTACCTATCTATCTATCTATCATCTATCTATCTATCTATCTATCTATCTATCTATCTATCTATCTATCTATCATCTACCATCTCTATCCATGCATCCGTGCATCCATCCATGCATCCATGCATCCATCCATGCCTCCATCCATCCATGCATCCATCCATGCCTCCATCCATCCATGCATCCATCCATGCCTCCATCCATCCATCTTTACCTATCTATCTATCTATCTATCTATCATCTACCATCTCTATCCATGCATCCATGCATCCATGCATGCATCCATGCATGCATCCATGCATGCAACCATGCAACCATCCGTGCATCCGTGCATCCGTGCATCCGTGCATCCGTGCATCCGTGCATCCATGCATCCATGCATCCATGCATCCATCCATGCAACCATGCAACCATGCAACCATCCATGCAACCATGCATCCATGCATCCATGCATCCATCCATGCATCCATCCATCCATGCATGCATCCATCCATCCATCCATCCATCCATCCACCTACCTACCTACCTACCTACCTACCTACCTATCTATCTACCATCTCCATCCATGCATCCATGCATCCATCCATGCATCCATGCATCCATGCAACCATCCATGCATCCATGCATCCATCCATCCATGCATCCATCCATCCATCCATCCATCCATCCATCCATCCATCCATCTATCTATCTACCTACCTACCTACCTACCTACCTATCTATCTATCATCTACCATCTCTATCCATGCATCCATGCAACCATCCGTGTATCCGTGCATCCGTGCATCCGTGCATCCATGCATCCGTGCATCCATGCATCCATGCATCCATCCATGCATCCAACCGTGCATCCATGCATCCATGCAACCATCCATGCATCCTTGCATCCATGCATCCATCCATCCATGCATCCATCCATCCATCCATCCATCCATGCATCCATGCATCCATCCATGCATCCATCCATGCATCCATGCATCCATGCATCCATGCATCCATGCATCCATGCATCCATACAACCATCCATGCATCCATGCATCCATGCATCCATGCATCCATGCATCCATGCATCCATGCATCCATGCATCCATGCATCCATGCATCCATGCATCCATGCATCCATGCATCCATGCATCCATTATCCATCCATGCATCCATCCATGCATCCATCCATGCATCCATGCATCTATCTACCTACCTACCTACCTACCTACCTACCTACCATCTCCATCCATGCATCCATGCATCCATCCATGCTTCCATTCATCCATGCATCCCTGCATCCATCCCTGCATCCATGCATCCATGCATCCATGCATCCATGCATCCATGCATCCATGCATCCATGCATCCATGCATCCATCTATCTATCTATCTATCTATCTATCTATCTATCATCTGCCATCTCTATCCATGCATCCATGCATCCATGCATGCATCCATGCATCCATACAACCATCCATGCATGCAACCATGCAACCATGCATCCATGCATCCATCCATCCATCTTTACCTATCTATCTATCTATCTATCTATCTATCTATCATCTACCATCTCTATCCATGCATCCATGCATCCATGCATGCATCCATGCATCCATGCATCCATGCATCCATGCATCCATGGATCCATGCATCCATGGATCCATGGATCCATGCATCCATGGATCCATCCATGCATCCATGCATCCATCTATGCATCCATCCATGCATCCATGCATCCATGCATCCATGCATCCATGCAACCATGCAACCATCCATGCATCCATGCATCCATGCATCCATGCATCCATCCATGCATCCATCCATCCATGCATCCATCCATCCATCCATCCATCCATCCATCCATCCATCCATCTACCTACCTACCTACCTACCTACCTACCTACCTACCTATCTAACATCTCCATCCATGCATCCATGCATCCATCCATGCATCCGTGCATCCATGCATCCATGCATAAATGCATCCATCCATGCATCCATCCATCCATCCATCCATCCATCCATCCATGCATCCATCCATCCATCCATCCATCCATCCACCTACCTACCTACCTACCTACCTACCTACCTACCTACCTATCTACCATCTCCATCCATGCATCCATGCATCCTTCCATGCTTCCATGCATCCATGCATCCATGCATCCATGCATCCATGCATCCATGCATCCATTATCCATCCATGCATCCATCCATGCATCCATGCATCTATCTACCTACCTACCTACCTACCTACCTACCTACCATCTCCATCCATGCATCCATGCATCCATCCATGCTTCCATTCATCCATGCATCCCTGCATCCATCCCTGCATCCATGCATCCATGCATCCATGCATCCATGCATCCATGCATCCATGCATCCATGCATCCATGCATCCATCTATCTATCTATCTATCTATCTATCTATCTATCTATCATCTGCCATCTCTATCCATGCATCCATGCATCCATGCATGCATCCATGCATCCATACAACCATCCATGCATGCAACCATGCAACCATGCATCCATGTATCCATCCATCCATCTTTACCTATCTATCTATCTATCTATCTATCTATCTATCATCTACCATCTCTATCCATGCATCCATGCATCCATGCATGCATCCATGCATCCATGCATCCATGCATCCATGCATCCATGGATCCATGCATCCATGCATCCATGGATCCATGGATCCATGCATCCATGGATCCATCCATGCATCCATGCATCCATCTATGCATCCATCCATGCATCCATGCATCCATGCATCCATGCATCCATGCAACCATGCAACCATCCATGCATCCATGCATCCATGCATCCATGCATCCATCCATGCATCCATCCATCCATGCATCCATCCATCCATCCATCCATCCATCCATCCATCCATCCATCTACCTACCTACCTACCTACCTACCTACCTACCTACCTATCTAACATCTCCATCCATGCATCCATGCATCCATCCATGCATCCGTGCATCCATGCATCCATGCATAAATGCATCCATCCATGCATCCATCCATCCATCCATCCATCCATCCATCCATGCATCCATCCATCCATCCATCCATCCATCCACCTACCTACCTACCTACCTACCTACCTACCTACCTACCTACCTATCTACCATCTCCATCCATGCATCCATGCATCCTTCCATGCTTCCATGCATCCATGCATCCATGCATCCATGCATCCATGCATCCATCCATGCATACATCCATCCATCCATGCATCCATCCATCCATCCATCCATCCACCTACCTACCTACCTACCTACCTACCTACCTACCTATCTACCATCTCCATCCATGCATCCATGCATCCATCCATGCTTCCATGCATCCATGCATCTTTACCTATCTATCTATCTATCATCTATCTATCTATCTATCTATCTATCTATCTATCTATCATCTACCATCTCTATCCATGCATCCGTGCATCCATGCATGCAACCATGCATGCATCTATGCATGCATCCATGCATGCAACCATGCAACCATCCGTGCATCCGTGCATCCGTGCATCCGTGCATCCGTGCATCCATGCATCCATGCATCCATCCATGCAACCATGCAACCATGCAACCATCCATGCAACCATGCATCCATGCATCCATGCATCCATCCATGCATCCATCCATCCATGCATGCATCCATCCATCCATCCATCCATCCATCCATCCACCCACCTACCTACCTACCTACCTACCTACCTACCTACCTATCTATCTACCATCTCCATCCATGCATCCATGCATCCATCCATGCTTCCATGCATCCATGCATCTTTACCTATCTATCTATCTATCATCTATCTATCTATCTATCTATCTATCTATCTATCTATCTATCTATCATCTACCATCTCTATCCATGCATCCATGCAACCATCCGTGCATCCGTGCATCCGTGCATCCATGCATCCGTGCATCCATGCATCCATGCATCCATCCATGCATCCAACCGTGCATCCATGCATCCATGCAACCATCCATGCATCCTTGCATCCATGCATCCATCCATCCATGCATCCATCCATCCATCCATCCATGCATCCATGCATCCATGCATCCATGCATCCATGCATCCATGCATCCATACAACCATCCATGCATCCATGCATCCATGCATCCATGCATCCATGCATCCATGCATCCATGCAACCATCCATGCATCCATGCATCCATGCATCCATGCATCCATGCATCCATGCATCCATGCATCCATTATCCATCCATGCATCCATCCATGCATCCATGCATCTATCTACCTACCTACCTACCTACCTACCTACCTACCATCTCCATCCATGCATCCATGCATCCATCCATGCTTCCATTCATCCATGCATCCCTGCATCCATCCCTGCATCCATCCATGCATCCATGCATCCATGCATCCATGCATCCATGCATCCATCTATCTATCTATCTATCTATCTATCTATCTATCTATCTATCTATCTATCTATCTATCTATCATCTACCATCTCTATCCATGCATCCATGCATCCATGCATCCATGCATCCATGCATGCATCCATGCATGCATCCATGCAACCATCCATGCAACCATCCATCCATCCATCCATGCATCCATGCATCCATGCATCCATGCATCCATGCATCCATGCATCCATACAACCATCCATGCATCCTTGCATCCTTTGCATCCATGCATCCATGCATCCATGCATCCATACAACCATCCGTGCATCCATGCATCCATGCATCCATGCATCCATGCATCCATGCATCCATGCATCCATCCATGCAACCATGCAACCATCCATGCATGCATCCATGCAACCATCCATGCAACCATCCATCCATCCATCCATGCATCCATGCATCCATGCATCCATGCATCCATGCATCCATGCATCCATACAACCATCCATGCATCCTTGCATCCTTTGCATCCATGCATCCATCCATGCATCCATCCATGCATCCATCCATCCATCCATGCATCCATTATCCATCCATGCATCCATCCATGCATCCATCCATCCATCCATCTATCTATCATCTATCTATCTATCTATCTATCTATCTATCTATCTATCTATCATCTGCCATCTCTATCCATGCATCCATGCATCCATGCATGCATCCATGCATCCATACAACCATCCATGCATGCAACCATGCAACCATGCATCCATGCATCCATCCATCCATCTTTACCTATCTATCTATCATCTATCTATCTATCTATCTATCTATCTATCTATCTATCTATCTATCTATCTATCTATCATCTACCATCTCTATCCATGCATCCATGCATCCATGCATGCAACCATGCATGCATCCGTGCATGCAACCATGCAACCATCCGTGCATCCATGCATCCATGCATCCGTGCATCCGTGTATCCATGCATCCATGCATCCATGCATGCTTCCATGCATCCATGCATCCATGCATCCATCCATCCATCTTTACCTATCTATCTATCTATCTATCATCTATCTATCTATCTATCTATCTATCTATCTATCTATCTATCTATCTATCTATCATCTACCATCTCTATCCATGCATCCGTGCATCCATGCAACCATCCATCCATCCATGCATCCATCCATGCCTCCATCCATCCATGCATCCATCCATGCCTCCATCCATCCATCTTTATCTATCTATCTATCTATCTATCTATCTATCTATCTATCTATCATCTACCATCTCTATCCATGCATCCATGCATCCATGCATGCAACCATGCATGCATCCGTGCATGCAACCATGCAACCATCCGTGCATCTGTGCATCCGTGCATCCGTGCATCCATGCATCCATGCATCCATGCATCCATGCATCCATACAACCATCCGTGCATCCATCCATCCATCCATCCATGCATCCATCCATGCATCCATGCATCCATGCATCCATGCAACCATCCATGCATCCTTGCATCCTTGCATCCTTGCAACCATGCATCCATACAACCATCCATGCATCCATACAACCATCCATGCATCCATGCATCCATGCATCCATGCATCCATCCATGCCTCCATCCATCCATGCATCCATCCATGCCTCCATCCATCCATGCATCCATCCATGCCTCCATCCATCCATCTTTATCTATCTATCTATCTATCTATCTATCTATCTATCTATCTATCTATCTATCATCTACCATCTCTATCCATGCATCCATGCATCCATGCATGCAACCATGCATGCATCCGTGCATGCAACCATGCAACCATCCGTGCATCCATGCATCCATGCATCCGTGCATCCGTGCATCCATGCATCCATGCATGCTTCCATGCATCCATGCATCCATGCATCCATCCATCCATGCATCCATACAACCATCCGTGCATCCATCCATCCATGCATCCATGCATCCATCCATGCATCCATGCATCCATGCATCCATGCAACCATCCATGCATCCTTGCATCCTTGCATCCTTGCAACCATGCATCCATGCATCCATACAACCATCCATGCATCCATGCATCCATGCATCCATGCATCCATGCATCCATGCATCCATGCAACCATCCATGCATCCATGCAACCATCCATGCATCCATGCATCCATGCATCCATCCATGCATCCATCCATGCATCCATCCATGCATCCATCCATCCATGCATCCATCCATGCCTCCATCCATCCATCTTTACCTATCTATCTATCTATCTATCTATCATCTACCATCTCTATCCATGCATCCATGCATCCGTGCATGCAACCATGCAACCATCCGTGCATCCATGCATCCATGCATCCGTGCATCCGTGCATCCATGCATCCATGCATCCATCCATCCATCCATCCATCCATGCATCCATGCAACCATCCGTGCATCCATGCATCCATGCATCCGTGCATCCATGCATCCATGCATCCATCCATGCATCCATGCATCCATGCAACCATCCATGCATCCATGCAACCATGCATCCATCCATGCATCCATCCATGCATCCATCCATCCATCCATCCATCCATCCATCCATCCATGCATCCATGCATCCATCTATGCATCCATCCATGCATCCATGCAACCATCCATCCATCCATCCATGCATCCATCCATCCATCTTTACCTATCTATCTATCTATCTATCTATCATCTATCTATCATCTACCATCTATCTATCTATCATCTACAATCTCTATCCATGCATCCATGCATCCATGCATGGAAGCATGCATGCAACCATGCATGCATCCATGCATGCAACCATGCAACCATCCGTGCATCCGTGCATCCATGCATCCGTGCATCCATGCATCCATGCATCCATCCATGCATCCATGCATCCATGCAACCATCCATGCATCCATGCAACCATGCATCCATCCATGCATCCATCCATGCATCCATCCATCCATCCATCCATCCATCCATCCATCCATGCATCCATGCATCCATCTATGCATCCATCCATGCATCCATGCAACCATCCATGCTTCCATTCATCCATGCATCCATGCATCCATCCATCCATCCATCCATGCATCCATCCATCCATCTTTACCTATCTATCTATCTATCTATCTATCATCTATCTATCATCTACCATCTCTATCCATGCATCCATGCATCCATGCATGCAACCATGCATGCATCCATGCATGCAACCATGCATGCAACCATGCAACCATCCGTGCATCCGTGCATCCATGCATCCGTGCATCCATGCATCCATGCATCCATGCATCCATGCATCCATCCATGCATCCATCCATCCATACATCCATCCATCCATCTATCTATCATCTATCTATCTATCTATCTATCTATCTATCTATCTATCTATCTATCTATCTATCATCTGCCATCTCTATCCATGCATCCATGCATCCATGCATGCATCCATGCATCCATACAACCATCCATGCATGCAACCATGCAACCATGCATCCATGCATCCATCCATCCATCTTTACCTATCTATCTATCTATCTATCTATCTATCTATCTATCTATCTATCTATCTATCATCTACCATCTCTATCCATGCATCCGTGCATCCATCCATGCATCCATGCATCCATGCATCCATGCATCCATGCATCCATGCATCCATCCATGCATACATCCATCCATCCATCCATCCATCCACCTACCTACCTACCTACCTACCTACCTACCTACCTACCTACGTATCTACCATCTCCATCCATGCATCCATGCATCCTTCCATGCTTCCATGCATCCATGCATCCATGCATCCATGCATCCATGCATCCATCCATGCATACATACATCCATCCATGCATCCATCCATCCATCCATCCATCCACCTACCTACCTACCTACCTACCTACCTACCTACCTACCTACCTACCTATCTACCATCTCCATCCATGCATCCATGCATCCATCCATGCATCCATCCATGCATCCATCCATCCATCCATGCATCCATTATCCATCCATGCATCCATCCATCCATCCATCTATCTATCATCTATCTATCTATCTATCTATCTATCTATCTATCTATCTATCTATCTATCTATCTGCCATCTCTATCCATGCATCCATGCATCCATGCAACCATCCATCCATCCATGCATCCATCCATGCCTCCATCCATCCATGCATCCATCCATGCCTCCATCCATCCATCTTTATCTATCTATCTATCTATCTATCTATCTATCTATCTATCTATCATCTACCATCTCTATCCATGCATCCATGCATCCATGCATGCAACCATGCATGCATCCGTGCATGCAACCATGCAACCATCCGTGCATCTGTGCATCCGTGCATCCGTGCATCCATGCATCCATGCATCCATGCATCCATGCATCCATGCATCCATGCATCCATGCATCCATCCATGCATCCATCCATGCATCCATCCATCCATCCATCCATCCATGCATCCATCCATGCCTCCATCCATCCATGCATCCATCCATCCATCTTTACCTATCTATCTATCTATCTATCTATCTATCTATCTATCATCTACCATCTCTATCCATGCATCCATGCATCCATGCATGCATCCATGCATGCATCCATGCATGCATCCATGCATGCAACCATGCAACCATCCGTGCATCCATGCATCCATGCATCCATGCAACCATGCAACCATGCAACCATGCAACCATCCATGCATCCATGCATCCATGCATCCATCCATGCAACCATGCAACCATGCAACCATGCAACCATCCATGCATCCTTGCATCCATGCATCCATCCATGCATCCATCCATGCATCCATCCATCCATCCATGCATCCATTATCCATCCATGCATCCATCCATGCATCCATCCATCCATCCATCTATCTATCATCTATCTATCTATCTATCTATCTATCTATCTATCTATCTATCATCTGCCATCTCTATCCATGCATCCATGCATCCATCCATGCATCCATTATCCATCCATGCATCCATCCATGCATCCATCCATCCATCTATCTATCATCTATCTATCTATCTATCTATCTATCTATCTATCTATCTATCTATCTATCTATCATCTGCCATCTCTATCCATGCATCCATGCATCCATGCATGCATCCATGCATCCATGCATCCATACAACCATCCATGCATGCAACCATGCAACCATGCATCCATCCATCCATCTTTACCAATCTATCTATCTATCATCTATCTATCTATCTATCTATCTATCTATCTATCTATCTATCTATCTATCATCTACCATCTCTATCCATGCATCCGTGCATCCATCCATGCATCCATGCATCCATCCATGCCTCCATCCATCCATGCATCCATCCATGCCTCCATCCATCCATGCATCCATCCATGCCTCCATCCATCCATCTTTATCTATCTATCTATCTATCTATCTATCTATCTATCTATCTATCATCTACCATCTCTATCCATGCATCCATGCATCCATGCATGCAACCATGCATGCATCCGTGCATGCAACCATGCAACCATCCGTGCATCCATGCATCCATGCATCCGTGCATCCGTGCATCCATGCATCCATGCATGCTTCCATGCATCCATGCATCCATGCATCCATGCATCCATGCATCCATACAACCATCCGTGCATCCATCCATCCATGCATCCATGCATCCATCCATGCATCCATGCATCCATGCAACCATCCATGCATCCTTGCATCCTTGCATCCTTGCAACCATGCATCCATGCATCCATACAACCATCCATGCATCCATGCATCCATGCATCCATGCATCCATGCATCCATGCATCCATGCAACCATCCATGCATCCATGCAACCATCCATGCATCCATGCATCCATGCATCCATCCATGCATCCATGCATCCATCCATGCATCCATCCATGCATCCATCCATCCATGCATCCATCCATGCCTCCATCCATCCATCTTTACCTATCTATCTATCTATCTATCTATCTATCTATCTATCATCTACCATCTCTATCCATGCATCCATGCATCCATGCATGCAACCATGCATGCATCCGTGCATGCAACCATGCAACCATCCGTGCATCCATGCATCCATGCATCCGTGCATCCATGCATCCATGCATGCTTCCATGCATCCATGCATCCATGCATCCATGCATCCATCCATCCATCTTTACCTATCTATCTATCTATCATCTATCTATCATCTATCTATCTATCTATCTATCTATCTATCTATCTATCTATCTATCTATCTATCATCTACCATCTCTATCCATGCAACCATGCAACCATCCGTGCATCCGTGCATCCATGCATCCATGCATCCATCCATGCATCCATCCATGCATCCATGCAACCATCCATGCAACCATCCATGCATCCTTGCATCCATGCATCCATGCATCCATGCATCCATCCATGCATCCATCCATCCATGCATCCATCCATCCATCCATCCATCCATCCATCCATCCACCCACCTACCTACCTACCTACCTACCTACGTACCTACCTACCTACGTACCTACCAACCTACCTATCTACCATCTCCATCCATGCATCCATGCATCCATCCATGCTTCCATGCATCCATGCATCCATGCATCCATCCATGCATCCATCCATGCATCCATCCATCCATCCATCCATCCATGCATCCATCCATGCCTCCATCCATCCATGCATCCATCCATCCATCTTTACCTATCTATCTATCTATCTATCTATCTATCTATCTATCTATCTATCTATCATCTACCATCTCTATCCATGCATCCATGCATCCATGCATGCATCCATGCATGCATCCATGCATGCATCCATGCATGCAACCATGCATGCATCCATGCATCCATGCATCCATGCATCCATGCATCCATGCAACCATGCAACCATGCAACCATGCAACCATCCATGCATCCTTTGCATCCATGCATCCATGCATGCATCCATGCATGCATCCATGCATGCAACCATGCATGCATCCATGCATGCATCCATGCATCCATGCATCCATGCATCCATGCATCCATGCAAC
Source organism: Pituophis catenifer annectens (assembly GCF_029215685.1). Taxonomy (NCBI): domain Eukaryota; kingdom Metazoa; phylum Chordata; class Lepidosauria; order Squamata; family Colubridae; genus Pituophis; species Pituophis catenifer. The sequence continues at coordinate 518 of NW_027256906.1, read as the reverse complement.
CATGCAACCATGCAACCATCCATGCATCCTTTGCATCCATGCATCCATCCATGCATCCATCCATGCATCCATCCATCCATCCATCCATCCATGCATCCATCCATGCCTCCATCCATCCATCTTTACCTATCTATCTATCTATCTATCTATCTATCTATCTATCTATCTATCATCTACCATCTCTATCCGTGCATCCATGCATCCATGCATCCATACAACCATCCGTGCATCCATGCATCCATGCATCCATGCATCCATCCATGCAACCATGCAACCATGCAACCATGCAACCATCCATGCATCCTTGCATCCATGCATCCATCCATGCATCCATCCATGCATCCATCCATCCATCCATGCATCCATTATCCATCCATGCATCCATCCATCCATCCATCCATCCATCTATCTATCATCTATCTATCTATCTATCTATCTATCTATCTATCTATCTATCTATCTATCATCTGCCATCTCTATCCATGCATCCATGCATCCATGCATGCATCCATGCATCC
>NW_027256905.1:602500-795322 GCF_029215685.1 Pituophis catenifer annectens | reverse complement strand
GAAATGAGTGACACGGTTGTTAAGAATGCTACAATGGGCATAAATGATGACCGGTCATAAGTGCGAAGATTGGTCAAAAGTGCGAGGACCTGTCAGAAATGACTTTTTTCAGCCCTCTGGATAGTTCTTTTGTGCATATGGACTACTCAGAGGGCTGAAAAAGTTATTTTTCACTGGTCCTCACACTTTTGACCAGTCCTCGAAATTACGACTGTCCTCACATTTTACGTTTTTGCCCTATCTTGTCACCATGGTGAAGAGAAGCAGTTGTGAAATGAGTGACATGGTTGTTAAGAATGCTGCATGGGCATAAATGATGACTGGTCATAAGTGCCAGAGATGACTTTTTTCAGCCCTCTGAGTAGTCCCTATACACAGAGCCATGCCCACCTGGTCACATGACCAGCTAGCCATGCCCACCCAGTCACATGACCTCCAAGCCACACCCACAGAACCGGTAGTAAAAAAAATTAGAACCCACCCCTGCTTTGGAGGATCCCACTGTCAATTGTTCACATGGCTCAAGCAAAACTAATAGGTGTGAATTAAGTTTTAGCTAAAAAATGGAGCTTTAATTCCAGAAGTCCATTCTTTAAACTTGGACTTCTGGAATTAAAAGGCTCTGGATTAAATGGTCCTCCAGAGAAAAGATGGAGAAGAGTATCTTGCTTTTAGACATGAGAAGAGCTGTCTAGAAAGGTGAGTTATGAGCTACTTTTGCATCATCACAAATTTAATTTATTACCTGTTAAAAATGCAAAGGAGCAAATAAGAGACCTTCATGTTGGGGTTGGTTCTGGACCAAATCTTAGCTCTCAGCCCTCCTTGTGACTTCTTGAAAAGCTTCCCCCCCCCAACACACACGCTCCACCGCCTGAGGAGGCAGGGGAGGGCTGCAGGTTGATCCCAAGGGGGTCTGGGCTGGGCTACTGGTCTACCAGTTAAAAGCCTCTGCTAAATCCTAAAGAATTGTCACATGACCATCAAGCCACACCCACAAAATAAGCCACGCCCACAGAACTGGTAGTAAAAAAATTTAGAACCCACCCCTGGTCAGCCCCTTCTGATTTCAACCCTGATTCTGTCGGAATCTCCCTCCCTCCCTCCCTCCCTCCCTCCTTCCTTCCTTCCTTCCTTCCTTCCTTCCTTCCTTCCTTCCTTCCTTCCTTCCTTCCTTCCTTCTTCCTTCCTTTCTCCCTCCCTTCCTTCCTTCCTTTCTTCCTTCCTTCTTTCCTTCCTTCCTTCTTCCTTCCTTCCTTCCTTCCTTCCTTCCTCCCTCCCTCCCTCCCTCCCTCCCTCCCTCCCTCCCTTCCTTCCTTCCTTCCTCCCTCCCTCCCTCCCTTCCTTCCTTCTTCCTTCCTTCCTTCCTTCTTCCTTCCTTCCTTCCTTCCTTCCTTTCTTCCTTCCTTTCTTCCTTCCTTCTTTCCTTCCTTCCTTCTTCCTTCCTTCCTTCCTCCCTCCCTCCCTCCCTCCCTCCCTCCCTTCCTTCCTTCCTTCCTCCCTCCCTCCCTCCCTCCCTCCCTCCCTCCCTTCCTTCCTTCCTCCTTCCTTCCTTCCTTCCTTCCTTCCTTCCTTCCTTCCTCCCTCCCTCCCTCCCTCCCTTCCTTCCTTCCTTCCTTCCTCCCTCCCTTCCTTCCTTCCTTTCTTCCTCCTTCCTTCCTTCCTTCCTCCCTCCCTCCCTCCCTCCCTCCCTCCCTTCCTTCCTTCCTTCCTTCCTTCCTTCTCATTATCCACAGGCCCCACCCCCCACCTGCTCTAAAGTAAGACATTCCCCCAAAATAAGACTTAAGATATGTTTTTTATACTTAAAATGGTCATTAGAGCACAGAACCATTTGTTAAATTTTCTGAATCCCACCACTGATTGTATCCTACCTTTATTTCTCCGCTGGACCTTTTTCTGGAAACGATAAAAGAAGTTTCCAGCCATCCCTGCAGTGGTAGCAGTTGAGAATGAGGCAGGACAGCCGGCCAAGGTCTTATGACACGTGCTGTGATGTCATCATCTCTGATCCAGCTGTGGGGAGATGCCAGGCTGCCCCCTCCAGCAACGGTGGACCTTTCCATAGGGAGCCTCACACGCGATAACAGAGACCCTGAGAGGTCTGGAAGGAAAAGGGGAAATGGGGGGGGGGTGAAAGATGGAGGGGAGGCCCCCCAAGGCTCCCAGGAGAACTGAGCCCACAGAATGTTCCGCTAAGTGCTAATATTGCAATATTATGACCCAAGAAAGGACCTTTCAATCTCTCTCTCTAAGGTTAAAGGGATCAAGTGGATCACTCATCTCCCTCTCAGTCCACCCTCTCCCCTCCTTCCCTCCTTTCCCTCCTGGATCCTCTAGCCCACTCCTCTCATAAAACGGACTCGCTTCACTTAATTTCCTTGGAGATTTATTTGGTGAGGTGGGACATTGGAGGCAGGCGGGGCAGCTGGGAAGGAGAGATCCGGTCTGGTCCATCATTTAGGGAAAGATCGGATTCTAAAGTCTTTTTGGTCCAGAGGTTTCCCAGCCAACTTTCCCAGCCAGCCTCTAACAATCCAAGTCAATGGGAGAAGCCGGACTCACTTAATGACCAAAGAGGTTGTATATTTATTTGTTCGATTTATGTGCTGCCCTTCTCCGGAGACTCAGGGCGGCTTACAATATAAATTGGATATCGATATCGAAGCATTGTTGGAGATCCCACCCACCCACTCTGGCTCCCCTCTGGGAGGGGGTTTCCAAGGATTTCCAGCAGGACTCCCCGATTCTGTAGGGGCTTTACTCCCGATGCCCTCCGCCTGGGAAACTCAGGATGCCTTTTTCTCACCAGGTACATGTACACATCCGAACGAGACTGTGATGTTTCTCTGTGTCAGATAATATAGGTGTGTATGTGGATATATATACATAATTTTATTTATTTATTTATTTATTTATTTCGTCATGATTATGTAGTGTATATTGGCGGTGGCAGCCCTTTGAGAGCTCTATGCAACAAAATTCCATTTTAATGTATGCTGATTAGTGTACATTTAAAGTGACAATAAAGTTATCCTGTCCTATCCTATTATTTATTTACTTTTCTATTATTCCTATTCTATTCTATTCCATTCTATTCCTTCCAACTCTGTTATTCTATTCTATTCTGTTCTGTTCTGTTCTGTTCTGTTCTGTTCTGTTCTGTTCTGTTCTGTTCTATTCTGCATTTTCTATTCTATTCTATTCCGCATTTTCTATTCTATTCTATTCTATTCTATTCTATTCTATTCTATTCTATTCTATTCTATTCTATTCTATTCTATTCTATTCTATTCTATTCTATTCTTTTCTATTCTATTCTATTCTATTCTATTACATATTTTCTATTCTATTCTATTCTATTCTATTCTATTCTATTCTATTCTATTCCATTCCATTCCATTCCATTCCATTCCATTCCATTCCGCATATTCTATTCTATTCTATTCTATTCTATTCTATTCTATTCTATTCTATTCTATTCTATTCTATTCTATTCTATTCTATTCTATTCTTCTATTCCATTCATTCCATTCCATTCCATTCCATTCCATTCCATTCCGTTCCGTATTTTCTATTCTATTCTAATTCTAATTCTATTCTCTTTGATAATCTCAAGGTGGATGCCTGGAGATGTAGTCATGGCAACAGTGTTTACTTTTTTATTAGCTGAGGGTTTTTGCTGCTGCTTCGGTCTGAACCACTTGGACAGGGGGATTCTGGGTAGTCAGAGAGCCATTAGAATGTACCAACTCATAAAATTCTCAGGGGTCGTCCTGTCTTAACGGTCTTGATCTTCCTGGGGGCTGATGAGAGAGCAGCCCAGAAAATGGGGGACCGGCTGTGTCTGAGGCCTCCACCTCCAGAATAGAATAGAATAGAATAGAATAGAATAGAATAGAATAGAATAGAATAGAGCTGGAAGGGACCTTGGAGGTCTTCTAGTCCAGCCCCCTGCTCAAACAGGAAAACCTAAATGATCTCAGACAGGTGGCTGTCTAGTTTCTTCTGAAAAACCTCCAGGGATGAAGCAGCCACAACTTCTGGAGGCAAGCAGTTCCACGGGTCACTTGTCCTCCCTGTTAGGAAGTTTCTCCTTAATTCCAGGCTGCTTCCCTCTTTGTTCAGTTTCCATCCATTGTTTCTTGTCCTGCCCTCTGCCAAAAATGCACCATTTACATAGACGGATCTCTCATTCTTGCATTTTAATGGGCTTTTCTTTATTTTTATCAGGGAGTGGATGAGAATGATTCAGAACCAAATCTGATGTCTGATGTGACCTGGAAGGAGAGTCCTATCCAGCTCCATTAGGACCTCAAAGGCCTGAAGAACAGCAGCCAAAAAGGCAAGAGGAGAAGCCATTTCCGTGCTCGATGGGAGGAAAAAGGAAGAGGAGAACCCTCACTTCCCATCAAAGGATCCCCTCGGAAGGAAGATCACCTCAAGGCATGGAGTGTGGATCTCCACCATAGACGTCTGTCGATCTTGAATGGCTTGAACAGATGCTTCCCTCCATTTCTTCACATTTCAATGAGGTGTTTCTGCTCCTTTTTCTTGGAGAAGAATTATGGGTACATCCAGCCAACCCCTCTGGAAGCTCCAGGACCTTCCTTTAGAAGGTTGACCAGGGATGCCAGAAGAGTCTTCCTGCCAGGGAGTCTCTGGATGGTTGAGAAGAAGCCTCTGTGGGGCTTTCTTGTCTTTGAGATTCTCCCCAGAAGCTTTCAGCCATTCCTTCTCCGGTTTATATGGCAGCATCAAAGGTTTCACGTCTTCAAGAGTTTCTCTCTTGTCTTCCATTGTTCTAATGTCTGCCCTTGTGTTTCTTTTGGACTCTGTACTATTACGTGGTACCAGCTGGTCTCTGTACATCAGTCACCTGCAGAGGTTCTTCCTCAATTCTTTCTCTCTAGAAAAATCACAAGGTTGGAGATAAATTTGAACCAACAATGAAAGTCAGGGGTGCTGTCAGAAAATTTCTCACCTCCTCTGTTTCTCCTCCAGTTCCCTCCAGAGTCCTGCGTTGTTTTCCACAGGCTGGAAATTTTCCTTCAGGAGCTCCTCATAGTAGACCTAGCTTTATACACGTAGGACTAAAAGTGTCAGGAGCCAGACATTCGTGAGTTTTCTCCTTCTTTTGGAACTTTATTTTACAAAATTAGGGATATTTGTAGTACAATAGATGTTTCAATCCATTTTGGAATTCCTCGGGAGCTTTTCCAAGTTCCTCAAGTCCTCCTCCTGGTTCAGGATTGGCTGGAGGAGATCTCATTTGTTTAGAAAGTCAGTTCTAAGCGGCTTCAAGGAATCCTGGTCCTCTCCCTCCCTCAGTCAGGGCTGCTGTCTCCGTGTTTCTCACCTCCTCAGCCTCTCCCTGAAATTCCGCAGGATGGTCGCCTTCTCCCCGCTCAACTTCCAGTTCTTGATTTTAAGGTCTTTATTTTCCTTTTTTAACTGAATTCGCTCCTCCGCCATTTCATTCAACATTTTTGAATTCCTGTAAATTAAGAAAAGCGGAAATTAGCCCTCTCATGAAAGATGAGGGAGGGAGGGAGGGATGAATTTGAAAGAATGTCAGGATTCCCTTCTAAATATTTCTCATCTCTCCAGTTGTCCCTTAAGAGTTTTGTTCTCCGTGAGGAGCTCCTGTTTCTCCCCAGCTTGTTGCAGAACTCTGCAGAGGAGGCTCTTGTACTCCTGTCTCTCCAATTCAAGCTGTTACTTTGTAAGAGACGAAGATAAGAGCGAAATTAGCCCCCTCAGGTTTTCACTCCAATCATCCAACCTGCTTAAAATTAAAACTCCCTAAAAATTCCTGGCACTTTCTCACCTCCTCTGCCTCTCCTCCAGCTCCCTGCAGAATTCTGCCTCGGTTTTATGAAGCTGGGAAGATTTGTTCAGGAGCTCCCAGTGTTTGAGGCCTCCTGCTGCACACATGTGAAGTGATAAGACAAGAGTGAAGACATGAGCCACTGTTGGTCACTCTGGTCATTCAAGGACTGGTCAGTTCCAGGACTAATGAAATAACGATGACAATAATGATGATAATAAGAATTAAAATTGTATTAATAACAATGACAATAATGATAATAAGCAATAATAGTAATAATAGTATAACAATAGTAACAATAATGAGAAAATCATGGAGGCAGAAGGAAAATGGGCACAAGGGTCTCTCACGGACTACGGAACCTATGGAAGTTGAGCAAGGAGACCATGTTCTTCTGTTGTCCTGCACTTTTCAGGGATGGCTGGATGTGGCTGAGACAGAGAATCATTTCTCCTTGGTGATGAGGAAGGGGTGAGGAGGGAAAGGAGGGGAGGGGGGAGGAAGAGGGGGAGGGGAGGAGGAGGCTCCCTGTACTTGAAGCTTCCGGCAGATGTTTCTGTCCATCTTGGGATCCTGGGGAGCTTTTCCAAGTCCTCCTCCTGATGTTTCAGCCCCTTCAGCATGGTGGTCGGTCTCTGGCTCTGGAAGAAGGAGAAAGGGAGATTTTGTAGTAAGTGGTCAAATGTGGCTTCCCTGTTCTAATTTTCCTCTATCCCTCCATCCCTTATAGGGCAGGTTCTTCGCCCTGGAATCCTGCTTCAACCAAGCTGCTTCAGGGAATCCTGGTCCTCTCCCTCCCTCAGTCAGGGCTGCTGTCTACGTGTTTCTCACCTCCTCAGCCTCTCGTCCAGCTCCCTGCAGAATTCTGCGTCGGTGAAGCTGAGAAGATTTGTTCAGGAGCTCCCAGTGTTTGGGGCCTCCTGCTGCACACTTGTGAAGTGATAAGACAAGAGTGCAGACATGAGCCACTGTTGGACACTCTGGTCATTCAAGTCTGGTCAGTTCCAGGACTAATGAAATAACGATGACAATAATGATGATAATAACAATAATAACTGTGTTAATGATAATAACTGTATTAATAACTGAGAAATAACAAGATAAAGCAATAACAACCTATGGAAGTTGAGCAAGGAGACCACCTTCTTCTGTTGTCCTGCACTTTTCAGGGATGGCTGGATGTGGCTGAGACAGAGAATCATTTCTCCTTGGTGATGAGGAAGGGGTGAGGAGGGAAAGGAGGGGAGCATAGATGCACCAGCATAGATCAGCATATTCCCTTCTGTTTAAATCAGCTCACCCACCCTCCACTATCCTCACCCTCACATCTTATTACGATCAAGTGTAGCCTCTCCTGGTTAAAAGAAAAGGTTATTTGAAGATTAAATTGGGACAAAAAAGAGGATTTTGTTCTTTCTATTCATGATGAAACAATAATAACATGAGCGTTTTTTGTAAAGGAGCTTCTCTATTAGTGACTTTAATATACCATGGTGTAAATTTGGGTCTCCTTCTCCTCGCTCAACTTCAAGTTTTTGATTTTAAGGCCTTTAGTTCTTCTTTTAGCTGCCCTCTTTCCTGCACCATCTCCTCAAATAACATTGCATTTCTGTAAATTATGAGCAGACAGAAATTAGCCCTTTCATGATAGGTGATACTAAATATTTCTCAGCTGTCCAGTTGTTCCTTCAGTCTTTTGTTTTCCGTGAGGAGCTCCTGTTTCTTGCCAGCTTGTTGCAGAACTCTACAGAGGAAGCTTTTATATTCCTTTCTTTCTCGTTCTACCTCTTCCTCCAACGCATCGATTCATGGAAGCAAGGAAGGAAGGATTCCCTTCTAAATATTTCTCACCTCTCCAGCTGTTCTTGGAGAGTTTTAATCTCCGTGAGGAGCTCCCTTTTCTCCCCAGCGTGCTGCAGAACTCTGCAGAGGAGGATCTTGTACTCCTCTCTCTCGAACTGCAGCTGTTGTTCCAAAATATTTATTCTGTAAAAGAGGAAGACAAGAGCAAAATTAGCCTCCTCAGGTTTTCACTCCAACCATCCAACTTGTTTAAAATGAAAACTCCCTCAAAATATCTGGCCCTTTCTCACCTCTTCTGCCTCTCCTCCAGCTCCCTGCAGCTAGCCTCTCCTGGTTAAAAGAAAAGGTTATTTGTTATGGGAGAGAATTGATCTCTCAGCCTGATTCCTTCATATAATAAAATGATCATTTGTCGTACTTAGTAATAAGCACTCAAAACATTCCCCAGAAGATTTAGACTGCTTACCTGAGGGGGACGGGAGGCTGATGGACCGCTGAGAGGGATGCCCTTGCTGGATTGGGAGCAACTGGCCAGCCCGTGAAGTCTTCTGCTGAAAAGCCATGGAGATCATAAGGAAGTTGGGCCTGAGCACAGGGAAAACCCTCAAGCCCAGTTAATCCCCCTCACCCAAAAGAGCCTGTGGAAATTGGGATCGTAGAAACACCCAGGAGCATAGAAGAGTCCAAAGGCAGATGCATGAATAAATGTGATAAATGTATTTATTCATATAACAAAACATATTAACTATATACAAAGGCTGTCTTAATATCCATTAGGATAGGGGGCACACAGCGTGTGTGACTACCCTTATCAAAGATCATGTCTCATGGAGAACAAATGTAAAAGAGAGAGCTTGGTGGAAAGGTTAGAGGGGGTTTTATACTCAGTGTAAGCCCCTCCTCTCTACATAGGGGTGGGGGCACTTTCTGCCTCCACTAGTGTTCTGTATGATATATGTGCCAATGGCTTGCAAATACTTGACAGAGCCATGTTTACTTTCATGGTTTATGTCCTATATATTGGTTGTAACTATATAATACATACCTCCGTGTGTCTCCAGAGGCCAAAGTCCAGCTGCTCTTCTGGAACCACTGGGAAAAAATAGACTTTAAAAACACAAACTTATTGACATTCATTCTTACACCAGCAGCTTTATCTGGGCTCTTTATTCCCAAATCTTAGGTGCCAGCTGATATTTCTGGCATCTAAACTCTTCACACTTGCTGCTAAACTTAAGTAGATAATAACTCTGTCTTTTTAATTGCCTCCTACCTCTGTTTCTCCGGTGGAGTTTCTTATTGATTCTGTAAAAGAAATTTCCAGCCATTTCTGCAGTGTAGCAATTTAAAATGAGCCAGGACAGCCCAGCCAACATCTTATGACGTGTGCTGAGAAAGCTGCCATATTATAATAATGATTGGCACCTAGAAGGGAAAGTCCTAGCATGAACATTTTCATTCGGAAAATCCAAAGATAGTGAAAGGGAAACAATAATAAGGATATAATAAATAATACTAGAATATGATATACTGGTATACTAGATTCTGTAACCATTAGGTTCCTGTAATACATATATGCCTTTGTATTTGTATCATACATATTATTCCTTTCTATTTGTATCTCCTGTTACAAACATATTGTTATTAGGCCTCTGTAATGTATCTGGTATTTGTCAAACGTATGTCCCTGCCATTTGACCTGAACCCATATCAATCTTCTTCCCGTTTTTTCTTGTGCCATCTAAAAGCATGGTACGTATCTCAGTTGAAACTACAGTCATCAACAAAGGGATAATTTACACCTCAGCACTAATTTATGTTTGATCTGGATAAACTCCTGCTTTCCAGAGCCAGGGGGCCTAAGTGGCCAATTGAGTAAACAAAGAAATGCTCAAGGATGACTAATTGGGAAGTTTCTATTCCCCCTTGCAGGGCAACAAGGAATACACAAACCTAAATTAGGAGGCCAGAATTGGGTACTAAGCTGATGTCTCTGAGGGTATAAAAGGACGCCATACCTTCCCCAAGGTGTGGCTATCTCCGCGCATGCATATTATCTGTATGTTCTGGATATAGTTCCACCCAGTATTTTGATTTTGGCCATAAATAAAATCTGTTTTTTTGCAAGCCTCATCTCTCTCTCTCTCTCTCTCTCTCTCTCTCTCTCTCTCTCTCTCTCTCTCTCTCTCTCTCTCTCTCTCTCTCTCTCTCTCTCTCTCTCTCTCTCTCTCTCTTTGGCATTCTGGTGACTCAAGTGTATTTTGGGATCTTACATTTCTGGCGCCCGAACAGGGACTTGAAGGCAAAGTTTCTTCAAGGTGGCTGCATTCAGCTTCCCACAAACTGAGCCGCTTTGAGGCTTGGTGGCCTTCATTAAAGGCAAATGGAAGAAACCAGCTTGGACCAGTACCGAAGTCAAAAGCGCTCCTGGAAAAAAATTATCCAGTGACTTTGATCTGGTCATTTGCTGGCAGGTTCCAATTCTGCCTGCCTTGAACGCCTATCAAAGAGGCTTGCACTGTGGGGGATTATGGAACTCAGCTCTTCTGGGTGAATAGAATTTTTTTTTCTCTTGGGAAGGGGAGTGTTGCTTTGTGAGTGTGTGAATGAGACGAGGGAAATTCCTCAGAGGTTTGCCCTCGAAGCGATGTGCAGAGATCCAATCTGCGTTTCTGATTATCCGAGAGGAGATCAGCCAGAGACGATCGCTTTGAAAGGAGTCTGACTGTTGGAATAAGAATCTGTAGTGCAGGAGAGGGCTCTGACCAAACTTCAGACCCGCAGGGGAAGTCTGGGAAAGAGTTTTGTTAGGCTTCGCACCGACGGAAAGGTGTGGGAAATCTCCTCAGGAAGAAAGAGAGTCTAGTCAGGCTTCGAGCTGACAGAAAGGAATCCCCTGGGAAAAATGGGCAACCATGCTGGTAGCCTGTTTGGAACAAATAACTAGTAACAAGAATTGGGCCGTGTTCTCCATTTGGCTATGTTATCCCACTGGAACACGTTACAAACAAGTTGTGAAAAAACAAAACAAAAAGAGTATAAAAAAAACGAATGAAAAATGTTGTGGCAGTGAAAGTTGTCTGTAAAAAGAAAAGTGGAGTTCAAACTTGCTCATGAGAGCCATGGCTAAATGCAAACGATGTGTATACCTCTTATACATCTTGATCTTTAAAATGGGCCAGCGATTGCTGAGCGCTCCAAGTTAGAATGAGAACACACAGAACACCCCCAGGGCAGAGGCACGTAGTAACAATCTAGTGCCTAAAGAGAGATCTATGGGTGGCAAAGAAATATTGCAGTGCTATAAAGATCTTGATAATTTACCATTCTCAAAAGAGCCAGAGAAGTCTGAAAGAACTAAGAAGAAAGAAGAAATTGTTTATTGTTCTTCCCACCTGGGTTTTAGCAGGTAATAAAAAATGTAAAACCTGCCTAAATGGGAAGATTGATATAATTTGACTTGATCAATTTGGTGTGATTTCTGTTACAAAATTCCTGGATATGCATCTATAATAATAGCATGTAGAATTGATTGTGATATGTCTGGCCAGCCTGCAAATTAAGTAAACATCTCGGCTTGGAGCTGTGGGAAACGGAAAGTAGTTAGGGCCCACAATCATATTTATGATTTAAACTGTTCTCTGAGTTTCCCCATTCCTTTAAGAATAAACTACAGGTTGCCCAAGGAAATAATTTTTTTTTTAAAAAAAAAAAAAACAACCTCCACAGGTCTGGAAATGTTTGGTGGTACATGTGTGTATCTGTATGTGTGTAATCATTTCCAAACTTGCAGGAAGGATGAGACCCTCTAACAACAGCAGACAAAAAGTTATTTAGAAAATGGAGCTCATTGGCTTGTGAAAAAGCTCCCTGAAATAATTATGATTGGTTTGCATGGAGGAAGCATTAAATGAAATTTTTGTATGTGAAATTGGTTTATACAAAAAGTCTGATTGCAGTACAAATGTGAATGGGTGTGTGTGAGATGTCCCGAAGCTCATAAGGAGTGATATGGCGAAGTGATCCTGAGACCTGTGAATGCCTGTGTGTTGAGGATGTGGGAGATAAATTTGTGGAAAATGTCTGTGACTTGTTGAGGCTAGAGAGAAATGCAGAGGGTTGTTTTTTTGAAAGGATGCTGAGAGGTGAAAGGAGGTGAGAATTCTATGTAGTTTAAACATTTTTTCTCCCTGTATTTCCCCTCCCCTTCCCATTATTCTTTTACACAAGGACCCCACCCCCTTGGAGGAGCGAGAGAAGCAGGGAGATGGAGGGTCGGCTCTACATAGAATGGGAGGGGCTCCTAAGGGTCCCAGATATTGCAAGGGTTGGAGAATGGGGGGGGAGTCCCAGTCCTCTGAGGATTGGGGTGTGTGTGCAGGGGTGAAAGGGGGGCTGCGGGTTTTTGTTCTTTTCACCATTTTTTTCCCTCTCTGCTGAACAAGCCTGAGAAAGGCGGGGTAAAGGGTGATATCTGATACCTGCCTTTACAGTTGCACTGTGTTTGACTCTGAATACAATTTTGATTTTCTTTTTCCTTCTGGAAATTTTTGAGGTTTCAAATACTTACATACCCAATTATATTTCAGAGTATTGACTCAAAATACCTCATTTAGATTGTTTGTTTTATTTTTGAAGCTGTTTTTCTTACTCTTTTATGTCTTTATGTCTGCGTGCATTTTGCATACTTAGCAGACAAGGTGCTCTATCCTATGGCACGTTTGTTTGTTTATTTATTTATTTGTTTGTTTGTTTGTTTGTTTGTTTGCTTGCTTGTTTGTTAGCAGCACAAGTTGCTGCCCTTTTAGGAATTGTTACAAAGATGAGTTAGAAATTACAATATGTAGTAAGGGAGAGTCAGTGGCATTTTTGTCTAAAATGTTAGATCCTGCCTGTTAAGGATTTCCAGTTTGTGTTCAAGCAGTGGCAGCTATGGCAGTGTTAGTGAAGGAAAGCAGAAAGTTGACTTTTGGAGGAGCCCTAGTGCCCCTCCTCAAGTGAGGGTGATCTTGATGAGAGTATGCTTGTTTTTGTTTGAATCCAGCTCAGTTTACGAGGAGATTTAGAGCATGAGACCATTTCAATGCATTTGAGTTGATTTTATTAGACTAACTAAAGTGGGGAGACTTAGATATTTATTGGTGATAGTGGGTCACTTGACTGGATGGGTTGAGGCTTATCCAGCCATGAGAGCCACTCAGCAGTAGCCACCAAAATTAACAGATAATACCTAAATATGGGATAGTAGAAGCTATAGACAGCAACCAAGAGACTCATTTTACTGCAAAAGTGCTTCAATTAATAATGGAGGCAGTGGGAATGTCATGTTCCGTGGAATGCAAAATCATCTCTGCTGTGATCCAAATCTTTACGCTTGCCTTGCCAAATGATGTTTGGATTACCACGCTTGGACAGAATGGGGGAAATTCCACACCATGAAACTAAAGAAATGTTTGTAAAGAACTGTATACTTGGCCTCTCTTCTTCTTCATCTTACCTCAGAATCAAAGGACTCCTACCTCAAACCCTACCTCTTAATTTTGCCATTCATAAGTTCCAGCCTGGTGATTGGGTCCTGATAAAACCTGACGTGAGGACAAACTTAGCCAAGCCTGGGACAGGTCCTACCAAGTCCTGCTGACCACTGAAACAGCAGTCCAACCTAAAGACAAAAGGCTGACCACTACACCCATGTAAAAGGACCAGTGGAAGAACTTAAAGAGTGGCAAGTGATTCCTGAAGAAGACCTGCTGAGAATAAACTTTTCCAAAAACTGGTGTGGTCATTGTGGTATGAATGGGTTTTGTTTGTGATTTTTCTTGTTGCAGGAGTAGCAACTTTTTGGACTTTCCAGCCTGAGTGGTGGCCTCTTTTATTCCATCTGAAGATCCCAGAAGTAGCTGTGCAACTTCACACTCTCCAGATTGTGTTGGTCCCATGATTGTAACTGTATCACTGAATGTTATTGTTTTTCTTGTTGTAATTGTGAACTTATATGCACCTGTGGGGAATAATGGGATACTGTGCTTGTGTAAATGTGCAAGGGATGGCTCCCCATAGAAACTCTATTCCTATGTATATATCTGTCCTACACTGGAGAATTGAGACATTGAATCAGGTCAATCTGACTTGAACAGAGTAGTCCTAGGAGATAGTGATATCATGATCCCTGAAGATATAGAATGATTCAATTCTATATTTGATTTAATGCAATGGTTCAATATTTGGGACTAATTTTCTTCTGCATAGGACTAATATGAGGAGAATATAATGCAATGATCAGTGTGAAAAATCATTTTACACGTAAGGGTGTTTTCTTTGCTTATTGTTACTTTTTAGTCTGGAATTAACCTGACACAACCTAGTAACCCATTTGAAAATATACCTAGACTGAGTGGGTTATGGACGGATGTGGTAACTCTTAATTGGCATGCTCCAGATGGCTTATATTGGATAAATGGAAAATTTGCCTATGTGCAATTGCCTAGCCAATGGTATGAAGCATGTGTATTAGGAACTGTGAAATCTATTTTTCTTCCTTTTTCTACTGCCCATACAATAAGGTGAAAAACTGGGTATACCTATTTATGTGGATGTAGGCCACAGAAAGATGAGTGGCCTCCAGAAATAATAGTTCAGGTATACGGACCAGCCACCTGGGCAGAAGATGGTACAGAACTCCCTTTATATGCTGAATAGAATTGTAAGGTTACAGCCAATGATTGCAATGATACCTAATACAACTGCTAGTGCTCTAAGTTTCTTAGCTAAACAGCACTCTCTGTTGAAAACAGCAATATCCCAGAATAGACTTCCTGTACACTATTTCTTAGCAAAAGTAGGTGTGTGTGGAAAAATTAATCTCACAAATTTTGTTTGCAAAATTGATGATTGTTAACCGTTGGAGGTCTCCTTCTTCTCCCTTGTCTCATTCCTTTAATCCAAAGAATAGTCACATGATTCCCGCGATGGAAAGCATTCCATCATTTAAATAAAAAGTGTGGAATGAAGGGAAACAATAATAAGGATATAATAAATAATACTAGAATATGATATACTGGTATACTAGATTCTGTAACCATTAGGTTCGTTCTCTCTCTCTCTCTCTCTCTCTCTCTCTCTCTCTCTCTCTCTCTGTCTCTCTGGATGTGATTTATTTAACTCTGCAAAGTTCGAAAAACTAGTTTTTCACTAAGGTTGATTTTATTCTTAGAGACTGGCTGCACTATTGCATCAGCCCTTTTGTGTGGTGCTCTTGAGTATTAGCTTTCAAAATAAAGTAAATTTTGGCTCCAACTCAGCTGGCAGCTATTTCAGATCTGTGACATGCTCCGGCATTAACTGGCCCCCGGAGTTTTGTCTTTTATCACTATGCAAATAAATATCAGGTTTATTTGTTTCTTCAGCCACAGGTGTCGTATATTCCCTCTGGGGCCACTTTCAAGCATGGAGCTCCCAAACCTCTCAATTCTAGATGACCGATTTAATTCCATCTCTGCTCCTGTTATTATGAATCACATGGGGATTATTTCCCTTTCATTTCCCTCCAGAGAATTTCCCAACAATCTCTGACTGCAAGAACTAGCTGAATTATCCAGGGATCCCTCCTGAGAGGGAGAATTATGGTAAAAGTTTCAGCTCTGCTCTTTGGCCAAATCCTCCAGGGGAGACTTTGGGCAGAGAAATATGGAGTTTAGGGACAGGCAGAGTCTGTGCTCTTGAATGTATGTCTCTCTCCTTTCCAGGTGAAGCTGAGTGTTTCTCTGTGTTTGAATCAGGAAAGACACCTCAGATTCCACCTTGTGAGAGTCCTTTGATTCTTCTAATTCTTCTTTAGAAACAGGAAAGGGATTCATTGATTCACGCCATGAATGATGGACCTCCTGCTTCTGCTTCTGCTGCTGCTTTCGTCCCATCCAGTCTCTGGGAAGCTGAGAATGAAATGCCCGCTGAGTTTGGAGAACCAGGATGGAAAACAACCACAGAGCTTTTACAGCCCAGGAGACCATCTCATTGGTATAGTCCTCACTGGAAGTGAAAGATTGCATGGAAAGTTGCTTTTCAACATGGCTCCTTCTCTTCAGTTTGTTTTCCATGATTTGTAAGTCATTCAGTCATTCATCCATTCTAACCCTCTCCTTCTTTTCAGTTTTTTATTTTTCATTTATTCCTGTATTGGGGAATATGTCTAATTTCCTGAATGATTTTGATTTCCATGGCTTCTCTCTTTGGTCTGATTTTGTGAAAGGAACTCAAATCCAAAAATGGATCTGAAAAAAAGCTGAAAGGGCTGCAGATTATTTTCCTTTCTCACTTCAATCCTTAATTTATCACTTGGATAATGAATTTAAAGTAGTGGTGGAATCAGTTGTAGTTGCCATACCTCAGCCCATTCCCATATTTGTGTAACTGATCATTGCTTTTGGATCAATGTTGGTTTAAGGCTCAGTATGCTTGTGGAGGATTATATATTAAAATCAGTATTTATTGTTGCTTTTGATTATAATAACATGTTTTAACAATAGGAATCTTCATTGGTTTTCATATGGCTTACGGTTCATTTTCAACATTCAACTGGCCAACAAGAATTCCCATCTCTTGCACAATCTCACACTTGGCTACAACATCCATAACAGCTATGTGAGCACTTTCCACACTTCAGATGCCTTGCTGGACATTCTCTCCACTGGAGAAGCCAATGTCCCCAACTACAGCTGTGGAAGGAAGGAGAACCTCCTGGCACTTCTTGATGCAGCTGACAGGGACATCTCCATCCAGATGTCAACATTAGGAGGCACCTACAAAGTCCCGCAGGTTTGTGCGTGTTTCTCCTTCTGGTAAAGTGAGGGGTGGGTGGTGGTGGGTGAGCAATAGATGCAATCATGTCTTCTCCATGGAATCAAAGAGCTGCTTTTCTCCATATTAGCAAAAATGTCAATATTTTACCCCATTATGTTCATGTTGAGATTAATCATAAAAGGCCTGAAATACAAGCAATACATTCCCTGGAGAAGATATTCTACCAACTATTTAACCAATCAAAAAGTATCCTTGATTGTTGGGGCCCCTATAAGCATCTTCATTTTCACAGATAAATGATGCCTGCCCTATCCACTGAGATTGAAGTTGGCAATAGTAGCATTTTACCTATCTAAAAAAATGGAATAAAAATTATAGGCCAAATAGACTAGCAGATATTGTCGTTAAAATTTATGCCATGATCCTCTTAGTTAAACTTGAGAAAAAATCATTCCTTGCAGAAGAACCAGAAGGTAGAGTTAAAAGCTATATAGATTTTATAAGGAATAATGCACAAGTTAACAATCTAATATTGGCAACAAATTTGTCTTGAAATGTCTAATCTATATCATTAAGGTAAAATAAGGTTTGCAGGCTTTCTAGATGTTAGTGCAACATTTGACTCAATAAACAGAGAAATATGATGGAGAAAATGTTTTGCCCTCAAAATGGAGCTTAGACTGTTGGCCCTGATCCAAGCCCTTGTTTGAGAGGGAGGTTTGGGCTCAATGGAGCCAAGAGAAGAAGGATCCATGCTTACTGTTAGATCGGCACAGGGAAAAGAGACGCGACTCAGCTATAGTCCGATCAGCACTTTAGTTCAATAGGAAAACAAACTGCCGGCTGAGCTGCCGAGCCTCCTTTTATGCGGCTCCGGCAAGCCAGCCGGCCAATGACAGCTATTTAAAGTTCCCGCTAGTGGAATCAGCCAATCCCCCGGCAGATGTCCTTATAAGGACATAACCCCCCCCTCCTAGTTCTTAGTCAGTCAATCCGTGGCCGACGTAGGTCACGTAATCGCGCAGGTAGGCGGGGCGGCTAATAGTCCTACCTGACCTGTGCGGCTCAGTTCTTTCATCGACGCTGCTCCGAATGAGTTGGCCTCCTGCTCTCTCCCGTCCCTGCGGTGGAACATCCCGGGACTCGGTCGTTGAGTGTGCGGGGCCTCGCCTAGCACCTCCGGCTGGAGTGGAGGAATCGTTCTGCGGTCGGTGAGGTCCCTCTTCCTGGCTGGGATAACGGATGCTCGGTTCCTGGCGTTCGCCTCTCGCTCAGACTGGACAGCTGAATCGCGGTAGGACCCTTGGCTCTTTTCCCTTTTCTTTGCCTCTTGTTCTGGGTCTCTCGCTGTCGGCGGTGGCGGAACATCCCCATGGATGTGCTCCCGCTTGTAGTTGTGGTTGTTGTTGGCCAGTCCCGCTGGGGTGGGGTTGGCCTACCTTGTCGGGGTTGGGTAGGCCTGCCCCGATGGGGTAGTGTCGGTCTCCCTTGCCGGGGTGGTGGATGCCTACCCCGCTGGGTCGGTGTAGGCTTGCCATGTTGGGTTGTCGCCAGTCTACCCTGTCATGATGGTGGGAGTCCCTTTCGCTGGGGAATCACCAGTCAGCGTTGTTGGTGAGATGATGGCCCATCGTGCTGGGTTGGTGCCGGTCTACCTCGTCTGCCTCACTGGGGTGGAGGCGGCCCGCCGTGCCAGGTTGGTGCCGGCCTGTCCCGTCGGGGTGGGGCAGGTCTACCTCCTCAGGGCGTTGTAGGCCTACCTCATCGGGGTGTTGCAGGCCTACCTCATCGGGGTGGCGCAGGCCTACCTCGTTGGGGTGGCACAGGCCTACCTCGTCGGGGTGGTTTCCCTTGACTTCCCTTCACCTTTTCCAGAGCTGGTCGATGTGCCGTCTGCAGGTTCGTCCATCGTCCAGCTCCACTTTGGCGGGCCCTGGAAGTTTAGCGCAAACACCACGTCTCCGCTTCTGAAACTCTGCGGTGGCTGTGAGTTGTTCGGTTTGCTTTGCGGGTTGTATTGGGGGTGAAGCCGATCTAGCGGTGATCGCAGCCATCTCCCCATCAGGAGTTCTGCCAGGCTTTTCTTGGTGGTAGAGTGCAGAGTAATGTGTTGGGCGAACAGGAACTTGTCAATTTTTTCCTGCCAGTCCCCTTCGCCCATTTTGGCGAGTGTATCTTTGGTGAGTCTCACCATTTTCTCCGCTTGTCCATTTCCAGCCAGCCTGTATGGGGCGATGAGGGTGTGCCTGATGCCCTGTTCCTCCAAGAAGGCCTCCATAGTCTTGGATATGAGTTACGGGCCGTTGTCTGACACCAGGACATCCGGCAGGCCGTGCGTGGCAAACAGCCGGCGGAGTGCCTTGATGGTGGCTTCTGTCATGGTGGTGGGCATCGCTATTACCTCCAGCCACTTCGAGAATACGTCCACCATGATAAGGAGGAACTTTCCCTCCACTGGCCCCGCGAAGTCGATATGGATTCTTGACCATGGGCTGCTGGGTGGTTCCCACTCCGTCGGTTGGGCTTGCGGGGGCGCCGGTCTCGCCGCTTGGCATGGGTCACATCTGGCGATCCAAGCCTCAATATCCTTGTCCAGTGTTGGCCACCAGACATAGCTCCGTGCCAGTGCCTTCATCCTGGCTATCCCCGGATGGCCACTGTGCAGGGTCTCCAATCACTTTTTCTGCAGGGTGTGAGCAATCACCACCCTGTCACCCCAGAGGAGGCACCCTTTCATGGCGGACAGTTCTTTTTGCCTTCGCACGAATGGGCTGAATTCTTCGCCCACTCTCCCCATAGGCCAGCCCCTCAAGATCTAAGACAGAACTTGCCTGAGGGTTTTGTCCCTCTGGGTGTGAATTGCCACTGTGGTTGATGAAACTGGGCACAGCTGGTCATCATCGATGTGTAATAGCCTGAGAGTGGGTGCTGGGTCTACCATTGGTTCTTGTACGGGACATCTGCTGAGGGCATCGGCATTGCAGATGTTCTTGCTGGATCTGTGGATTAGTTTATAGGAATACTCGGAGAGGAAGATGGCCCAGCGTGTCATCCTGGGCGACATGTAGGTGGGCGTTTGCTTGTCCCCTGCGAGTAGTCCCAGCAGCGGCTTGTGGTCTGTAATAATTGTGAAGGTCCTTCCATAAAGGTACTCGTGGTATCGCTTGATGCCAGCTACGATTGCTAGGGCTTCTTTGTCCAGCTGGCTATAGTTCCGCTCTGCCGAGGACATTGTCTTTGAAAAGAAGGCGATGGGGGCTTCAGAGCCGTTGGGCAGCTGATGGCTGAGGACAGCTCTGACTACGTACAGTGAGGCATCGCAGGTCAGGGACAGGGGGAGTGACTCATGGTACTGCATGAGGACACTGTCTGAGGAGAGGAGTCTTTTGATTTTCCGGAAGGCTGCCTCTTCATTTTCTCCATGCTTCCAAGGGACTGCCTTCCCTAAGAGTCGGTGGAGTGGCTCAGCAACAGTGGCTTTCTGTTTTAAAAAGACACTGTAAAAATTCAGTAGTCGCAAGAAAGCCTGAAGCTCCATTTTGGTTTTGGGGGCTGGAGCTTCGTGGATTGCCTTTATTTTGCTTTTGGTGGGGTGGATGCCTTTGCTATCAATTAGGTAGCCCAGGAATTCGACCTCCTGGACTCCGATAACGCACTTGTCCCTCCTGACTCTTAGACCCTTCGCCTGGAACCGCTGCAGGGCAAGCCTGAACCATTCCATTAGTTGGGTTTCTGAGTCTCCAGTGACCAAGACATCATCGAAATATGGCACCACCCCTGGAATGCCTTGAAGCAGGCATTCCATCATCGACTGGAAAATGCCCGGGGCAGCGTTGAGTCCAAATTGGAGGTAGTTGCATTTAAAAGCGCCCCTGTGTGTGACAATGGTCTGTGCCTCCACAGTTTTTTCATCGACTGGCGGTTGCTGGTAAGCCTGGGCCAGGTCCAGTTTTGCGAATACGGTCCCACTACCAAGTGAATGCAACAGATGTTGCACCACTGGCACTGGGTATGCGCTCTGCTGAAGTGCCCTGTTAATGGTACACTTATAATCTGCACAGATGCACACAGATCCATCATGCTTCATTGGGGTCACAGTGTGTTGTGACTCCGACCCCCGAGCCCGTCTTATTGGAGGGAGAAGGCTCCGAAAGTGAAGGAGAGGAGTTGGCCAGGCCTCCCTCCTCTCTGGCAATGCCTCAGGTGTCTCCCAAAGGAGAAGAGATTGGCCAGGAGCCAGGTATCGCCGAGCAGTCGCAGTTGGACAGTTGGACCCCACAGGGGATAAAAGGGGGTGTGGTGGCCATTCAGGCTCTGTGACGGACAAAACTAAACAACTAGTGAGTCGCATTGTATCTCTGAAACTACGTTATCTGCCTGCCTTGGATTTAATACGGACTGGACTTGACAATTCTGTGGCTTTGTGTATTTGTTTTGGTTCTCTGTGAGTAAAGTTCTTGGCAAGCAGTTACTGGGTTGCTGCCAATCCTGTTATCGAAGGAATTTATTGTCTGCAAGTTTTATTTAACTCCTGGGAGCCTCTGAGACTGGTTCTGCCGCTCTGCATGCCTCAGCGATGTGGCCCTTTCTCCTGCAGCGCCTGCAGGTCGCATCCCGCCAGTGACATCTGGCGCGTGGATGGTCCCCGTTGCAGCTGGCGCAGCATTCCTCCCGGCCACCATCTTGAGGCTTTTTCTGCCTTTGGGGTCTTGTGACCTTATGGACAGCCATTTCAAATTCAGAGTCAGACCCAGTGGTGGTCTCGTCTGAAGATTGTTGGGGATCCCTGTGGATCTTGTTGATCCCCTTGGATCTCCGCATCGCGGCTACTGCTCTGTCGGAAGATTCGGCGGCTGTAGCTTCTTCGATCACATCTTTTAAGGACACTTTCTTCCAGCTGAGGAGTTTCTTTTGGACTGTGCTGTCCCTCATTCCGAAGACAATTAGGTCCCTTAGCTGGACATCCACATTCTCGAACTCGCAGCTGGCCGCGATTTTCCGGAGCGCCAATATGAAGTCCTTGACTGATTCCCCATCGTGCTGGTTCCACTGATGGAAGTCGAACCAGTTGGCTAACGGGGTGCTTGATGGAGCATAATGTTCCTGAAGGACTTCTTGTAGCTCAGACCATGGCATCAGCTCGATGTCTCTCGGTGTCACGAGGTCCATGGCCATTTCCAGGACCCCTGAGCCACAGTGAGCCAGGAAGAGGGCTCTCTTCCTGTTGTCGTCCAGATCAGTGAATCCGCTGCCCACCAGGAATTGTCTGAATCGGACCATGAAGGACTTCCATTTCTCCTGGTTTGGCTCAAACAGAGCCAGCGAGATCTGTGGTCCGGACATGGTTCTGTGACTCAGCTTTGGCGATTCCGCTTCAGTGATTCAGCTCTTTTTCTGGGTGGTGGTGGCGATCGTGCCCGCTGATCTGCTGTCGGTTCTTTCCTCGTCCTTCGTCGCCAGTGTTAGATCAGCGCAGGGAAAAGAGACATGACTCAGCTATAGTCCGATCAGCACTTTATTTCAATAGGAAAACGAACTTCCGGGTGAGCTGCCGAGCCTCCTTTTATGTGGCTCCGGCAAGTCAGCCAGCCAATGACAGCTATTTAAAGTTCCCGCCAGTGGAATCAGCCAATCCCCCGGCGGATGTCCTTATAAGATCATAACACTTATCAAGGAGGAAGGGAAGGAGTGCATATTTAAACCCTTCTTATTCAGTGTAAATTTGAATGACTTACTAGGAATAATGAAGGATAAAAAAACCCAGATCATTAATAAATCTTATTTTATTTTTTGACAAAAATGATTAAATTAGTGGACCAATGAAATGCAGTGCACGTAGTATACAGTACTTGGATTTCAGAAAGGCTTTGACAAAGTAAACCACAATCTATTTCTCAGGAAACTAAAAATATGTGGGATAGACAGCATCACCCCCAGATGGAGTCAGCCTGTGGTCCTCAATGGAACTACGTCTGCATGGAGGGAAACAAACAGTGGGGGACCCCAAGGTTCCATTTTAGGCCCAGTTCTCTTCAACATCTTCATCAATGATTTGGATGAGAGGAGAAATGGAGAAATCATCAAATTTGAAGACAACACTAAAGTGGCAGGAATAGCCAACGTACCAGAAGATAGACTGATGATCCAGATGGATATAGATAGACTTGAACCCTGGGCCTATCTAACAAACTGTAATTCATTGTAGAGAAAAGTAAGGTTTCATACTTAGGCTAGAAGAACCAAATGTCCACTTACAGATGAGGTGAAACCTGGCTCCATAGCAGTAACTATGAGAGGGATCTTGGAGTCCCAGTGGACAATCACCTAAATATGAGCCAGCAATGTGTGGCAGCAGCCACAAAAGCTAATTCAGTCCTAGGTTGTATTAACAGAGGGATAAAATCAAGATCACATGAAGTATTGGTACCGCTTTATAATGCCTTGGCAAGACCACACTTGGATTAGTGCATCCAGTTTTAGTCTCCATATTATAAAAAAGATGTAGAGACTCTGGAAAGAGTGCAGAAAAGATGATTAAAGGCCTGGAGACTAAAACTTATGAGAAACAGTTGCAGGAATTGGGTATATCTAGGGTAGTAAAAAGGACGAGGGGTGACATATAGCAATGTACCAATATTTGGGGGGCTGCCACAGAGAAGAGGAGGTCCACCTATTTTCCAAAGTACTAGAAGGCAAGACAAGAAACAAAGAGGGAAACTAATCAAGGAGAGAAACAACCTAGAACTAAGGAGAAATTTCCTAATGGTGAGGAATGGAACGTCTACCCTTCAGAAATGGTGGGTGGTCCATCACTGGAGGCTTCTAAGAAGAGACTGGACAGCCACTTGTCTGGAATAGTATAGATAGATACAGATTAACAGAGTTGGAAGGGACCTTGTAGGTCATCTAGTCCAAGCAGACCCTACAGCATTTCTGACAGATGACGGTCCAGTCTCTTTTTGAAAGCTTCCAGTGATGAAGCTCCCACAACTTCTGAAGGCAACTTTATCTCTTTATTTCCAGGTTGAATCTCTTCTTGTTCAGTTTCCATCCATTATTCCTTGTCCGGCCTTTGGGTGCTTTGGAAAACAGCTTGACCCCCTCCTCTCTGTGGCAGCCCCTCAAATATTGGAAGACTGCTATCATGTTTCCCCTGGTCCTTCTCTTCACTAGACCAGCCATGCCCAGTTCCTGCAACCGTTCATTGTATTTTTTAGCCTCCAGTTCCCTAATCCTCTTGGTTGCTCTTCTCTGCACTTTTTCTAGAGTCTCAACATCTTTTTTATAGTGTGGTGACCAAAACTGGATGCAGGATTCTAGGTGTGGCCTTACTAAGGCTTTATAGGGTGGTATTAGTACCTCTCTTGATCTTGATGGTATCCCTCTGTTAATGCGATTTAGGATTGCATTGGCTTTTTTGGCTGCCGCTGCACACTTTTCACTCATATTTAATTGGTTGTCCACTAAGACTCCAGGATTCCTCTCACAGTTACTGCTATTATGCCTGGTTTACTGCTTGAACAGGGGGTTGGACTAGAAGACCTCCAAGGTCCCTTCCAACCCTTTTATTTTATTATAAGTTCTGTTATAGGTACACATGTTTAGCCTGCTAAATTCCTATTGGAATACACTGATTTATACAGATAATGTGATTTTATCATATGTTGCGATATTTTCAGGATCAGACTCAATAAATAATTTGAGAATTAAGAGTTCAAATATATCTCTCTTTATTTACATAAGGCATTCTATATTCACTGAATATTCACAGATAGAAGCAAAGAAGTGATGTATGCAGCTCCTTATATATACAATGGGTGGAGCTAGATATGGGAGTGGTGAAGTATGAATACATTAAGAAGTGAAGAATAAGTTAACCCCTGATACCCTGTTCATGTACTATTTACATAATGGAGAATAAGGCATTTACTTGTGACAAATCCCCCTCTAAATGCCGATTCGATATATTACACCAATTACATTCAGATTCAGAACAATATAAAACATGTAACTTAGAAGTCAAGTATTTATGTTGCTTAGAAGGCAAAGGCTTTGTTAATATGTCAGCTATTTGCTCTGATGTTTCGCAATGAACTGCTTTGATAAATCCATCCTGAGATAACTGTCTCACATGTTTAAATTTTATATCTATATGTCTGGACCTTTGTCCAATAGCATCAGATCTAGATATTTCGATAGCAGCTTTGTTATCTTCATGCATGATAAATGGCAAAGTGGGTTTTTTCCAAATGTCAGAAAGTAAATCATTAAACCATACAAGGTTATTTGCTGCTTTAGATAGACAAACATATTCTGCCTCTGTTGTTGAAGTGGCTACTAAATCTTGTTTGCCAGTGTACCAGTAAACTGGACAACCGTTAAGGAGGAATATATAACCAGATGTGCTTTTTCTACATGAAGTATCGCCAGCCCAATCCGCATCGGCGTAACATGTGAGGTTGGGCTCCTTGACATTATTAGGTTCCAATAACAAACAAAAGTCTAAACTATTCTTCAAATATCTTAATATCCTTTTGACAGCTTCCCAATGGTATAGTGTTGGTTTGCTGACATGTCTGGACAATAAGTTGAGAGGCAAGGCAATATCAGGTCTAGTCCAATTGGAAATGTAAAGAAGGGAACCTATGATTGACCTATAGAATGTATTATCTTTGAATTCAGGGGATGATTCGTCTGCATTCTTTAAAAAATCAGTTTGCATGGGAGTGTCACAGGGCTTAGCATCACTTAAATTACATTTATTCAAGAGCTCTATAATTTTATCTCTTTGAGAAAGTTTGAATCCCCTTCTGGTTTTACTGATTTGAACACCAAGATACTTATTTACTTTACCCAAAGATTTCAGTGAAAAATATTCATTTAGTTTTGTTACAAATGTTTCTCTCCTCTCTTTATGTTTACCTATGTACAAAATATCATCCACATAGATCAATACAAATTCTATGGAATCATCATCCTTTTTTACAAAGAAACAATTATCAGCAGTAGTGGCACTGAAATCCATAGTTTTAAGTACTTTTACTAAACAATCATACCATCGTTTACCAGATTGTTTCAACCCGTATAAACTTTTGTTTAATAACCAAGTCTCATTTTTGTTTGTGTATTGACTGTGAGGTGCTCTTACATATATTTCTTTATCTAATTTTGCGTGTAAATACGCAGTCTGTATGTCATATTGAAACACGTCGAGATTGAGTGCTGATGCTATAACTAGAGCTGTTTTGACACTCTCTGTTCTTACTGTGGGAGAGTATGTGTCTGTATAATCCTCGGGATATTTCTGTGCATAACCTTGTGCAACTAATCTAGCTTTGTATAGGGTATTGCCTCCCTCTAAATTTTTAATTTTATATATCCACCTAGTGCCAATGATGGTTTTGTCCTTTGGTGCAATTGCAGGTGTAAATACATTTAGCCCTCGTAAACTATCCATCTCTTTAGTCATTGCTGATTCCCATTTTTCCTTTTCTTCAGGAGGAAGTTTTAACACTTCCTCATATGTATTAGGTGTTGTTGATTCTCCATCCATATACATTACATAATCCTTGTATTTGTTTGGTACTTGATTTCTGCTACTTCTGATTGCTCTTTCAGGCTTACTATCATTGTCATGTAAATACCTTGCTTCCTTTTTTGTTAATGAGTCTGTCTTTATTTTGTGTTGACTGTTTGTCCATGTTTTGGTTTTGTTTCTATGCATGTTGTTACTGTGTTCTTCTATAGTCCTTTTTCCTTGGAGTTTGGTATCTGGGTTGGTGTTTGGGAATATTTCATTAAGATGTATTTTAGACCAGTTGGCCTGTTCATGGAACACAGCCGTTCTGGAAACTATAAATTTATTATTATTATCGATGAATCTGTATCCTTTTGTACCTGTCTCGTATCCCATAAATCTAAGTCTTCTGGATACGTTCTCTCCTTTTCGCCTCAATTGTTTAGGTATGTGTACGTCTGCAGTGACTCCAAATATGTGCATGTGTGCTAATTTTGGTTTCCTATTATACATTACTTCATATGGTGTCTTATTTACAATGCTGGACCAAGTTCTATTTTGTGTGTAATTAGAATATTGTAGGGCTTCTGACCAGAATTGTTTGCCTAAGCCAGCATCTTCTAATGTGCATCTAATCATGGTTTGTAATGTTGAGTTCTTTCTCTCTACCACTCCGTTCTGGAATGCGGAAAATGGGCTAGATGTGTAATGTAACATTCCTTTTTCCTTTAGCCATTGGGAGAATTCCTTAGACATGAATTCACATCCCCTATCTGTCATGATTTGCTTTATTTTAATATTGTGCTGTGTTTCTATACGTTTGTAAAACTCTTTAAATTTCTGAAAGGTTTCATCTTTATGTTTTAATGTGTAAACAAATCCATAACGACTATAATCATCCACAATGGTTAGAAAGTAACGTTTTTTATAAGTAATTGATGGTGTTAGTGGACCAACTAGGTCCATGTGTACCAAATCAAAAATTTTGTTGGTTGACCTTGTTGATTTTCTAGGTCTGGGACTAGTTTTCAGCTTTGTAGACTTACATACTGAGCATTCCAAATAGTTTTCACAATTTTTTATTTTAACACCTTCTGCGTGTTCAGTCATCTTTTGTACTACAGGAAAACTGGCATGTCCTAACTTCCTATGTAAAACATGAGCACACTCATCGTGAATTGGCTTACCTATTTTAGGTTTTTTTTCATTGTGTGTATCTTTGTGATTATGAGCTACTTCACATTCATCATTGTCACTGTTACTATTGTTTCCATTATCTATTTCATTGCCATCTTTCATATTTGAATCAATGTTGTGTAACCATTTCTCCTTTGTCATTAAATAAGGTAGGCCTCCTTTGATTATTACTGTACCTATATCTATTCTATTTATCTCTAATGTTGCTTTTCCCTTTGAGAACACAATGTTAATGTCAGAATCTCTGCTTAGTTTTATGGCACTAAGTATGTTATGAGGTATTTCAGGTATTAGTAATACCCCCTCTATTTTTCCTAGGCCAGGTAAGGTTACATTCCCTCTACCTATTACTTGGACTTTTTCTTGATTAGCTACTTTGATTACAAATTTATCCTCTACAAATGAAGACAATATATTTCTATTATTTGTAGTGTGATTAGTTGCTCCAGAATCAATAAGCCAATTATTGTTCTCTGGTTGTTGTATGTTAATGTTGTCTTGTTTGTTTAGTCCGTTCAGTGAACCAGATTTTCTATCTTTTGAATTATCTCTGCCCCCTCTATGTTCTTTATAATTGGGTGGATTCCTATACCTATGTCTATCAATGGAAGACTGTCTGTTGTTGTACTTATTTCTATATTCTGACCTATGTCTTTCTCTTGGAATTTTAGGGCAATCCCTCCTATTATGTTCTTTGGACCCACAATTGTGGCATCTAAATGTTTCATGATATCTTTCTTGAAATGCTACCTTTCTATATTGTTTGTGTTCTATGTGGTTGTTACAGCGACTCCTCCTTGAATTGTCTTCAGCTATTAACTTATTGGATAGACTTTCTATGGATAAGTATCCTAGATTGATTGTGTCTAAATGTGACATATAATTATCCCATGATGGGTCAAGTGAGTTGATGATAACACTTTTCATCGTTTGATCTGAAATCACCTCCCCCCTTAAATGCAGTTCTGCTCTAATTTTGTTTAAAGATATTAAATGTTCACTTATGGTAACCCCTGGCTTTATCCTAGAAGAGAAGAAATCTTTAGACATTCTTGTGGTAGTGGCTACACTTTCACTGTGAAACAAATTGAACATGCATTGAATAATTTCTGAGACAGTCAGATTTTGCTTAACGCTGTGATACATGGCAGGAGACACACTGGAAATTAATAAGAAAAATGCTCTATGGTGTAGGCAATCTAACTTTAGAGTCCAAGGTCTTTTTGGGGGGTTAGTGATAAAAAATAGTAAGTTTTCTTTCATAAAGACAACCTGGAGCTGCTGATACCATTCTTGCAAATTAATGCCATCTATTCTCAGCTTTGGGAAGTCACTGGGTAAATTCCCAACATTGTTGGGTCCATTACTTACAACCGGGGGTAGTCCGTGGTCTCGTAAATGCTGGAAGTTACAAAACGGCGTGGGAATGCTCGCAACGAGTCTGCATGATTCTCTCCGCATCTCATGTCTTCCTGGGTTGTCCGCGTAGTCTTGCGCATGCGCGTTGCTCATTTCGTTCCTGGAGTCGTCGTGAGAGGTTCTCGCTGCCGCAGCTCTTTCGCTTTGTTCTTCTTCCGATGAATCAGTCTCCGGCTCGATCTTGGGAGTCCTGGTGATAGCGGGTGCTCGTTTTCTTCTGCTGAAGGCGCTGGTCCTTGGATCAGTCTGCGGCGTGGGGTGGTATCTGCAGGGCTCTCTGGGTTCAGGTGTCAGTGCTCTCGTCGTCTGGATAGGAGCGGGTAGATTTTGAGGCGTTGGCTTGCTTGCTTGTTTTTGGGTTGATTTTTTAGTAATCTTCAGTTTCGGTCCAAATGCAGCAAAAAGCGTTTTCATTGCTGACTTTATTTGCATGTCTGTTGAATCTTCTTCGTTCTCTGATTCTGATTCTTCTGAGGTATATATTTTTTCTTTTTTATTTTCTGTATCGAGTAAGGCCTTTCGCGCCAGAAATTTTGAATCATGCTTTCTGATTGGCTCTGCTTCGCTCACCTTGGGGGTCTGTTGAAACCAAGATGGCTGCCATTCGAAATTTTGCGCGGGATCGTTGTTTTTCTTCTTCACTGCGTTTTTGTCTGTAAGCATATCACTCACTATTTTTGAGTCTTTTGGCTTTTCAGTAGCGATGTGCTTCTCTCTCGCTGCTCCGTTGTTTTTTAGTATATCTTGGAGGTTCGCGATGATACTTTCATCGCTCTTTTGGCTTTTTAAAAGTTTTAGTATCTCTGACCTGAGTTCGTTGTTTTCTATTTCGTTTTCCTCTTGGTCATCATCTTCATTCATTATTTCTTCGTCTTCTGTGGTGTATTCTTCAGATTCTCTCGAAATTGCATTCGTGGACTCATCGATTATTTCTTGATCCGTTTCCATTTCTTTGCTGTATGCCCTGGTGTTGGGCCTATCTCTTTTAGACATATTTAAGTTTTTATTGAGTCAATTCAACCATCCTCTGCTACCAGATTGTTGCGATATTTTCAGGATCAGACTCAATAAATAATTTGAGAATTAAGAGTTCAAATATATCTCTCTTTATTTACATAAGGCATTCTATATTCACTGAATATTCACAGATAGAAGCAAAGAAGTGATGTATGCAGCTCCTTATATATACAATGGGTGGAGCTAGATATGGGAGTGGTGAAGTATGAATACATTAAGAAGTGAAGAATAAGTTAACCCCTGATACCCTGTTCATGTACTATTTACATAATGGAGAATAAGGCATTTACTTGTGACATCATACTTACACATTGGATTGTATAGACTTGGATTCTTTTGTCTCAATAATTATCTGATAATTTATAAAGCAAGTTATGGTCTTTGTGAAATGACATCATAGCCATGGATGGTCAGACAATAGAGCAAGTAACACCTTTCCTTACCTGGGGTTGTTTTCTCTGAGCCTGAATCTTGGCTCCCTCATCATCCATAGAGCTCAGTTAGAGAAAGGGCAGGAGTGAAAGTGGTGCTTAAATGAAAACCTCATAGCTCTCCAGCTTCTTCAGCCCCAATTATTAAAGTATTGGAGGCCCAGTTTTCCCCCATGTTCTTACATCAATCTGATGTTTGGGGCTTCAGAGAAAAACCACCAGCAGAACCAACCCAATCTCAGCCTCTGAGGAGGATCTTGGGGTACTCAAGGACTCCAGCTGCTGCCCTCAGAGCTGATTTGGGAATTTACCCAATTTCTGTTTTGTCTAAATTCAGAAAATATGGGTATTATTGGCATGAAATTTAATCTATGGAAACTGACAGACTCTGAAAATTGTGGCTGTTGGAACAGACAAAACTTCAATTAGAGACCAAACTTGGATTATGCAACTGACAAATTTTATTAGGCTTTGAGGTCTGCCTGTTTCTTGTATAACTGGAGAAAGAAGTTAAAAAATTTCCTCCAGAAAGAATCTGGGATATAGAAGCAAAAAAAGATGCAGCAATCCTCAAAAATTATTATAGGCTCTTTATTGGAATAGAATACTCCAGTTGGCATTTGCACATGTTAATCTAATTGTGATAAATTATACAATCTTGCTAATAGTCTGTCTTTAATATTTTAAACAATGTCTGATTAACAAACTATTCTAATACATTCATGAGAACCAGGTTGGATTTATTAAAATCTAATATTTTCGACTTGATCTGACCTCAAATATAATACAACTTTCTTCATTGTTTTTTAGATCAGTCATACAATTGTTTCAGAGGCTCTGAGTGATAAAAGGAAATTCCCCTTTTTCCACCGGATGAATCTCAAAGAAGGAATCCAGTACCCAGCAATTGTCCCACTGCTCCTCCATTTCAGATGGACCCTGATTGGCCTCTTTACTTCAGACACAGAAAATGGAGAGAATTTCATGAGGATTTTTCCTCCTTTGCTTGTCAGGAGTGGAATTTGTGTGGTTATATCACAACTGTTCTCAACAACTGGATACACAGCATCCTTCAGGGATTCCCTCTCTAAGTGGAGACAAGTCAACGTCTTTGTTCACTTCATGGAATTTGGTTCCATTTGGGAGAGAATCCTTCCTTTCCATTTAACATTTATGCGTCTGCCAGGACCCATTGAAGGGAAAGTCTGGATCCTCACAAATTTTATAGGGTATAAAATAAACAAGCATAGAAAGCGCAGACTTCTCAAATACATCCATAGTATTTTGAACTTTAGTCATCTGGCAAAAGAAAGACCAATTGATTCTGCCTTTGAACCCCTTTTCTTTGTGGAAGAAAAGTTTCAAGATCCTTATTTCCGTTGTTCTCTTTCAAAGAACGTCTTTTCTGTCAAAGGCCGCAGAAGATGCACCCAGAAAGCCCCACTGGAGACCCAGGAGAAAAGGAACAGGATCCGGGCCCCAAATCACTATCTATGTTACAGTATCATTCAGACTCTGGCCCAGGCCTTGAATGCCGCTTATTCCTCCAGAATGAGGAGGAGAAGGAAGGAGGGAGAAAAGAGTTTCGGGTCTCCAAGGCTGCAGCCATGGCAGGTATGGTGGTCCTGATATGGATCCATTAATCGGAGATCCTTTGGAGGAGGAATCCAGAGAAGAAGGAGGGGAACCAACTCAACAGATCTGTCCAATTCAATTACTCAGGGAATAATGGTTCCAAAGAGTAGATACCATGGCATTTAATATTACACACTGCTCATTTGAAAATGCTGTGTTCTTTTTTAAATAAAATTCCTGTATTTGTGGGTTTGTGATGAGCATGGTGGAATTTCCCCTTTGTTCCGTCCCCACTGCAGGTGGGTCTGTGTGCAGCTCAAGAGGCAGCTAAACCCCCCTCTTCTCCTCCAGTGAAAGGGAGCCTGGGGTGGATCTGGGTGTTTCATTGGGAGAAAAGGGCACGGAGAAACTGAGGAAATGCAAAGAGTGAGAATCAAATATAAATAGTAGAAAGGCAGCATTAACTAACAGCCAACAAAGAAGCAGCTGGAACCTCTCCAGGGATGCTCCGTGTGAGGGACGGAGGCCTGTGGATGACCATGTGTCTCAGTCAAACCGGCTGCTTCCGTCTCCTCCAAAGGCTGAGAGAAAAGGGAGTCTGGCTTCAGACCATACAGTGAGGCTTCTCTGCCCCCGGCCACTAAGTGGTGCTAGAGCAACAACTGCACAATAGATACATGTTGTGGCATGACAACCTTTATAAATTTGGAGGAGACCCTGAGACCATCTAGCCCAACCCCTCCTCTCTGCAGGAATCCCAGTTAAAGCTTCTCTGACTGATGGCTGATCAGTCTCTGCAGATAATCCATGAAGAGGAGACTGAACTTCTCTGCTTTACTGGCTCAGCTCTAAAACAGCAAATTCTCCTCCAAGTGTGGTGCCTGCGAGGGGACGTGGTCCTTGAGTTGGGGTCTCCCCAAACCAGAATGGTCACTTCCTGATACTTCCTGAAATGATGGCTGCATTTGCCTTCTTTACATGAACATCTTCCTGCTGACTCAGATTCTGTTTCCAGTTACTGTATTTTTCAGAGTATAAAATGCACCTTTTCCCCCCTAAAAGGGGGTGAAAATTTAGATGGGTCTTATACACCAAATATAGCCCTGCCCACCCACTGGCCCCCACCCTTTGCCCTCTGCCTCCTTGCAAGCAAACAGCAAGAAAAAACAGCTCTTTTCAGCTTCAGCACAGCCTAATTAGCACAAGTTGATTGGATCGGCCTCCCAATTCTAAGCTGATTTGCTCTCAGTTGTTTTGCGCAGGGCTCTGCTACGTTACTGCAAAGAGGTAAATTGCTGGGCAGATTTTTTTCTCCTTGTGCTAATCAAGCTATGCTGAAAACGAAAATGAAAGTAAAGCAGGCTGTTTGCTGTTTGCTGCAATGAGGCAAAATTGCTCAGAGGCAGAGGGAGATTTCTTTGTCTTCTTTTCCTCACCAAAAAAGGTAGGTGCATCTTATACTCTGCTGCATGTTTCTTGAACCCTTGGCCTGAATGGCCACCCCCAGGGATCTGAAGGGGCTTCCCTGCTCTATTTTGTGGCCATTTAGAATCATGAATCAAGTTTTGCCCTTTTTGACCTTTGTTTTCTCATCATTTATGCCCAGTTGATTGTAATTGCAGTGCTGGAGAAGGGCTCGCAAGGCTCTTTTCAGGCCTTCTGGTGTCCTGGAGAGGATCACAGGGGCATCTGCATAGAGCAGGAGGGCGATGCTTCGGTCACCTATTTTTTTTGCGGTGGGGGGGGTGATTTGGTTTGTTTAGCCATTTTACCATGCCAGTTATGTAAAAGTTGAAAAGCAGGGGGGCCAAAATGCCCCCGTTTAACCCCCTTTTGAGTTCTAACTGACTTCGAGAGGGACCCCTGCATATCACACCTCACCTTGAGGGATGTTTTAGTATGTAGGGCAGGTAAGAGATGAAGAAGCCTGTGGTCAATTGAGGCAGCTCCCAGCTTCTCCCATAGCTTAGTCCTGGGAACCGTATCAAAGGCTGCCTTGAGATCTATAAAGCAGGCGTAGAATGATGCAGGTCTATTTGATATGTATTTTTCCATCAGTTGATGAAGAACTAAGCACTGATCGGTAGTGCCTCTCCCCTCTCTAAACCCGGCTCCCTCTTCAGCGATCAAATTCTCCAGAGCCAGCCACTCTCCATCTGGAGGTGTTTTCCATCAGGATGACCAGGGAGAAGATTAGCCTGATAACTTTCTTTTTGATCAACCCATGCTTTCTGGGAATCAACCTCTTGTTTTCAAAGAGTTTATGAATCATCTTTTTTTCCCCTCTGTTCATTTTATTTGTCATCTGCTCTAGAATGTTCCCTATAATTAAACAATTGTGTCAATGATATTTTCTCTATGCTTTGTCAGTATATGATGGACAAATCTTTCTCAAAACTTTTCATTCACTTATGAAGATGATGGCAGTATTTGTATCCTATTTAACCATATTTGGAGATTAGACAATAGTGGAAGAAAGATTCAATGTGGGATAAGAAACAAAGTTTTCTGTTTTTCAAATTCCTGGATGTTCCCATTCTAGTTTCATCCCTTTCTGGAGAAGAATGAATTTTGGAATATTTCTGATAGCAAACTGTACTTGGACCAAAATGGAGAAATAAAAGCAGATCTGGGTATCAGAATCTTCTTGGTTCTCCCCAAGGGGGATGTCAAGGAAGAGTTTCTGGTGTATTCTCAAAGACAGAGACTTTTTATCAAAAAAGGTGCTCTTTCACGGCTAAAGTTGCTCAATAAGGTGGGAGAAATTTTGGTGTCTTTTCTCTGTTTTTCAAAGCCTGAGGTCCCATTTCAAGTGGGCAAATCTGGGGTGAAATGCTACCGGTTTGCTCTGGTTTGGGCAAACCGGTAGTAATAAAAACTATCCATTCGGGTGAACTGGTAGTAAAAAATACTTTTAAAAGGTAAAAAAAGCTGTGATCACGGAACCTTTTTTTTTTTTTTTACTTTTTAAAGCATTGTTTTACTATCTTTTCTCATGAACTGGTAGTAAAAAAAAATGCTTTAAAAAAGTAAAAAAAAATAGTTGGCCAAGCCCACCCAGTCACATGACCCACCAAGCCACGCCCACCAAGCCACGCCCACACAACCAGTAACAACAATTTTTACATTTCACCACTGGGGCAAAGCCCGGAGTCTCCAGGGTGGTTGGCCTCCCATGCCAGGTGGTGTCATCTCATGGAAGCTCTTCAAGAGACGGGACCTAAGTGGAGTGGCTTTGCCATGTTTTAGGAAAATCTTTCAAGATCTTATTTGACCGAGGTTTCTTTCCTCATCACAGTTTAATTTCATATTAAAAAACCTAATAGAACAACATCTCCCCCAGAGATAAGGAGAATCCATGACCTCAGTGCCTTCCGCCGTGCCCTTAAAACCTTCTTTTTCCAGCAAGCCGGGCTGGCCTAATTTTTTAAGTGTTTTTAATTGTTTTGTTTATCGTTTTTAATTAATGGGGCCAAATTTATATATATCTTTTAACTGTATTTTAATATTTGTATTTGATGTTTTTACTTGGCTGTTCACCGCCCTGAGTCCTCAGGGACAAGGGCGGTATACAAATTCAAAATAAAATAAAATAAATAAAATAAACATTTCCTAAATCTTTTACAGTAAACTTTATTATCAGTTTTAATAAGAATATATCATCATATTTAAAACTTTTTTTCGCCTCCATCCCTCTGGACTACATTAAATAGAAAAGTATCTTATTATAATGTTAAATTCCAAAAGCAAAAGGGAGGAAATAAATGAAGAATCTGCTAATTGTACCTCTTGCATCTGTTTAGAAGTAGTCAGATGTTTCGTATTTACCTCAGTGAAGACCAGAGGCTACTTGTCTCCATCCATTTTTACCTCCATTTTCCATGGACGGAGAGTCCTAATCTCTTTTCTTTGCCATTCCTTTTCTTCTGCTCAGTCCCTGCCTCAGTCCAAATGTGTGGAAAGTTGTCATCCTGGATTTGTCAAGAGGGCTCGAGAAGGAGAGCCAGTTTGCTGCTACGACTGCGTTCCTTGTCCGGAGGGGACCTTCTCCACTCAGGAAGGTGGGTCACACTGAGGAAAATGGGAGGCTTTGTGGAACTGGATCCAAATTCCAAAACAGATTGAAGCTCACCTGTTTTTTTTATTTTTAACCTGCACAATTTCTTATATAAACGGATGTAAATCAAGAAGACTTGGAAGGAGAGGCTGGGAAAGAGATGGGAGGAGGGGGTGGCAGACTGGGAAAGCTTTACTAACAGCAGAGGAAATATCTTTTCTCCTTTTTAGTTTGGATGTGTGCTGCTAAGTTTACCTTTCTAGGAACATCTGAGATCTTTGAAACTTGATGAATTATTTTAGGTCCACCTTCTGAAAGACTTTTCAATCCACTGTATATTGAATCCTCCCCTTGAGGATCACTGAGAAGATGTCACTGGTCCATAAACTGATGCTGTGGATAGTTATGGGGGGAACTCATTACACAAATAGTCTCCCAGTCATGTAGATCAATCAATCAATCAATCAATCAATCAATCAGAATAGACCTAGAAGGAACCTTAGAGGTCTTTTAATCCTACCCCCTGTTTAAGCAGGAGACACTATACCATTTCAGACAAGTGACTGTCCAGTCTCTTCTTAAAAATCTCCAATGTAGAAGCACCCACACCATCTGGAGGCCAGCTGTTCCACTGGTTAATTGCTCTCACTCATAAGTTTCTCCTTAATTCCAGGTTGCTTCCAGATGTTACAAGGTATCCTCCAAGTCCAGGATATTCACTGCCATGTGGCAGGACTCAGGATGTTTGCCTAAAAAGATTATATAATTCAATATTTACCTCTAATAATGTAGTTTCCTATGAAGATTCTACACATTACACAAATAATTAACATCCTAGGACTTCCCTCAACTTCATATAACTAGCTATATTTTTTAATTTAAAAAATTCCTTCTTATGCTCTTTTTAATGAAATAGTAAAGAAATTCTTCTTGGGAAATGTCTGTGGTATCAGCTGTTATCCAAAGAAGGTTTTTCTTGCAAGAGAAAAGGACAGAATATTAAAGAAATATTGCTTTTTTGCTATCTTAGATACAGAAAAATGCATCAAGTGTCCAGATGATAAATACCCAAATGAAGCCAGAGTCCAATGTATCTCCAAAGTCATAACCTTCCTGTCTTATGAAGAACATCTGGGCATCATCCTGGTTTCTTTTGCTCTACTCTTCTTCCTAACCACAGGCCTTGTTTTAATCACCTTTATTAAATACCGAGAAACTCCCATTGTCAAAGCCAACAACCGGGACCTCTCCTACATCCTCCTGGTCTCCCTCCTGCTTTGCTTCTTGTCTCCTTCTCTCTTCATTGGTCAACCAAGGAAAGCCACCTGCCTTCTCCGACAAACGGTTTTCAGCCTCATCTTCTCAGTTGCTGTTTCTTCTCTCTTGGCCAAAACCATCACGGTGGTGCTGGCCTTCCTGGCCACAAAACCAGGAAACCGAGTGAAGAGATGGTTGGGGAAGAGCTTGGCCAACTCCATCATCCTTTCTTGTTCTACAGTCCAAATTATCATCTGCTCCACCTGGCTGGGAGTTTCTCCCCCCTTCCCTGACTCTGACCTCCACTCCCAGCCTGAAGAGATCATCCTGCAATGCAATGAAGGGGCCATTGTCATGTTCTACGTCACCCTCAGCTACATGGGCTTCCTGGCTGCCATCTGCTTCACGGTGGCTTTCCTGGCCAGGAACCTGCCTGGGGCCTTCAACGAAGCCAAGCTGATCACCTTCAGCATGCTGGTCTTCTGCAGTGTCTGGGTGACTTTTGTGCCCACCTACCTGAGCACCAAAGGGAAATACATGGTGGCTGTGCAGGTCTTCTCCATCCTGGCCTCCAGTGCTGGTCTGCTGGGCTGCATCTTCATCCCCAAGTGCTACATTATCCTTCTGAGGCCAGACCTCAACACAAAGGAGCAGCTCACAGCCAGAACAAATGGAAAAACATGAAATATAACACAAATGTGATTGTGGAAGAATTATTATAGTTTCTTTGTTAACGGTTCTTTTATTAGAAAGGAGATATTCTTTCCATTTAGATCGTATGCAGGAGTCCAAAAAATAAAATGTATATGTTTCAAATTTGGAAATTTTTGAATTCTTCACAAAGGAGCAGCTTACAGCCAGAAGAAATGTGTAAATGTGAGACTGAGGAATTTCAACCTTTAACATTTTCCACAGTACAAACATAGAAAATGGTCCAAGCTCTTCTCCATGCATGAGTGGGCCAACTATTTTTCTTGAAATAAATAAAGGGTGTGTGGAAGATTGTGAGGAGACCAATTTCTTGGAGAAATGGGAGCATGTTAGCAAGACAGAAATATAGAAGGAATGTATGGAGCAAAGTTGATGCCCTCATTTCTCAGTACATTTCACCCAAACTGCTTTGGCAACGCAACTGAGATGTTTCTTTTTGTTTACACAATAACTCTTTCTTGAGGGTAGCAACAATACAAGGCTGGGGAGGTAACCTGAGTCTTTCTAATTCTGAATATTCATGCTCAGATCATCTATTAAATAAAATATGCATATGTATGATTGTCATTTTCTCCTCCTTTCCTGGAATGTATAAATATGATTGCATCCTTTTGTCTGTAAGATTTCCTCTCACTATTTTCTGGGGAGAATTCCTCCAGTGGACACTGAATAAATAATAACTGCAGTGAGCCTGGATTATTGGTTTTTTTGGGTCCTCTTTTTCTGTCCACAGAAATTGTTGTTCGAAGTGGGATTGACAATCTTCCATCTGCCACCAGGGACAACAGATGGGGCAGCCCTATAGGGTGAGTGTTGTGAGATTGATCCCATAACCCTTCCCACTGCCACATAAAGGCACCATAGGAGCTTCTGTCAGACCACAGTCTGTGTCTAAGTGTCTCTTGTTGCTGGAAAGGTTTGTGGTCCCTTCCGTCCCAATTTCTCAGCCTGCCTGGCCCTGCTGTGAGCTCAGCCGAGTGATGTCTGGAGGTATCCAGGAACTGAGGGGGAATTTGGCTTTGCAGAGTGTGTGGGACCCTCTGTTGAAGAATGGAGGCTGACCCAGAGGTTCTGTGCAAACTCCCTTTTTCCTGTTGTCTGAATGGAGGAATTCAGATGATCCTAGGCAGGGAGGGAAGTGGATGATGGGGCTCCAGCAGACTCTGATTGGGGAAGGAATTTTTCCCAAAGAAACAGGGAAACCTGCTGTGTCCCAGGGCTGGGAGGGGGTCCAATGCCTCCACTGCAGTGTGGGTAGCTACCGGTTCTCCCCAGTTCGCAAGAACTGGTAGTGGAAATTTTGAGTAGTTCGGAGAACCGGTAAATACCACCTCTTCCTGGCCCCACCCCCAATCTATTCACTGCCTCTCGACTCCCAGCTGATCGGCTAGAAGGAAAAAATCAGGGTTCACTTGAGAAAGAAGGGGAAAAAAATCAAGACGCCGTTGCTTTAAATTGAGAAGCCAAGAAGCAGCTGCTGGAGGGAAGTTTTTGTTTGCAGAAGCGAAGTGACATTCAGAAGTTCGTTTCTGGGTCAGCTGAACAACAAACTGGATAAGGAGGAGGGATTCTTATATGGTTCTATGTTTTTGAAGTTTTGGGGTTTGTGCAACATGGGCTTTGTGTTTCTAAAAAGGTTTGGGCCATTTCCATTGTGAAATATCCTGTCTTGAATGAGTTTTCTGCCTGCTTGTAAATGGAGCCAAACTTCCAGCTTCCACTTTCTACTATCTCTAAGCACCGGTAGCTGTTTTCTTCTTACAAAGTTTCCTTTATGCAGCTGGCAGGAATGTGGAATGAGCATCAGGCAGGTTCCTTCTTAGCAGCTTGATTTTTCCTTTCTTTTCCTATGAGTAATATTTTATTTGGGGAAATGAAGAGGGGGGAGTTTGATTCCTTCCCAGAGCAGGTTAGTGGGGTGGGGAGGGAATGGGGATTTTGAAGTAACCGTCCCATGTTACGCCACACCCACCAAGCCACACCCACAGAACCAGTAGTCAAAAATTTTGAAATCCATTTTGTTTTGCCTTCTGGGGCTTTGGAAAATACATTCTTTCTGGCAGCCCCTTAAAAGCCCGCTGCCTATCACGCTCTTGGGCAAAGCATGGGAGCCTTTTCCTCCTTTCAGTGGTCCAGGAAAGTGCATCTCTAGTATGTAGATAATAAAGTGGAAAAAAGGTGAACAACATTTTGACAGAACTAGAGATACGTTGAGGCTGGGTGTGACAAGGAGTGGCTGGGAGGGGAGGGGCCAGGCGAGGCACTGCTTGATGTGAGTGACATTGAGTTGGCCACGCCTACCCAGTCACATGACCATCAAGCCACGCCCACAGAACCGGTAGTAGAAATTTTTAGAACCTACCCCTGCCCCACTGATGCCCCCAAAGGCTGCAAAAGAAGGGAGTGAGTGAAATTGGAAGGGATGATTTAAAAAAAACACCTCTTCCTCCTTGTGAGAAGAGAAATTCCTGTATCTGCAAAAGGCTGTGACAGAATCCATGCAAACAGAAGCAGGAAAGCCAGTTTTTATTTTTGTTAGATTTTATTTTCATTGTTTTATTATTTTTTCAAATAACTAAAGGAGGTGAACATGTCCAACTCTTCTTCTTCCTCCTCTTTTCCCCACAACAATCACCCTGTGAGGTGGGCTTGTCTGAAAGAGAGTGTCTGTCCCGAGGTCAGCAAAGAGGCTTTCAGGGCTAAGGCAGGACTTGAACTCAGGATCTCTTGCTTCCTAGCCTGATGCCTTAAACATTGTCAATGTTAAGGCAGGGCGGATTTTAGGCAAAGGCCCTGCTGGTCACCACTGCTGCCTCCTGTTCCAGCAGGACCCCAAGTCCCCTCCTCCCCCCGGGTCTTTCTGGGGTAGAGCAGCCCCATCCGAGAGCAAAGGAGAGAAACTCCAGGACACAGAGAGCCCCGCCCCCATCACAGCCCCTCCCTCTTGCCAGGGTTCAGCTAAGACTCACTGCCTGTAGGGGGCAGCATAGAGTCTGGCCCTGAAGTCCTAGCTGGGCCCTGGGAACTGAAATTGGGGCCTCCAGGTGATTGGCTCAAAGCTCCCAGCTACCTTTGATGCCTAAGGCGGGACTAGAACTCAGAGTCACTTACTGATTGGCTCAAAGTCACTAAAGCCCCACCTTTTCTTCATAGCAAGATAGGTTGGCCACTGCCCTCTCCTCAACCTACCCCTGGCATTTCCTGGTGGTCTCCCAGCCCTGCTTAAGCTTTTCCAAATCAGACTGCTGCTGCATCCTACAGCTAGTCCTCCACTTACGACCAGAATTGGGACAAGAAATGGCATTGCTAAGCTAGGCGGTCGTTAAGTGAGTTGTGCTGAATTTTACCATGTTTATTTCCACCGTTGTTAAGCGAATCACTGGGGTTGTTGAGTGAATCCTGCAGTCATGAAACAAACGCCGCTTCGCCCACTGATTTTCCTGGTCATAAATCCATGTTGATTGCCAGGCACCCAAATAGCGACCATGTGTCCAAGGGGATGCTGCACCAGTCGTAAGTGCGAGGACCCATCATAGATTGCTTTTTTTCAATGGCCGTGGAACTTGGAACTGTCGCCAAATGAATGGATATAAATCGAGGACTCCCTGTAGGATACTTGGTCAGGGACTGAACCAGCGGTGAAATGTAAAATTTGTTACTATCAGATCTGTGGGCGTGGCTTGGTGGGGGGGGGTAATGTGACTGGGTGGGCATGGCCAACTTTTTTTTTTTACTTTTAAAAGCATTTTTTCAGCCGAAGAGGTTGTAGAAAAAATGCTTTTAAAAGTAAAAAAAAAATAGCCTCTGATGATCGCACAGCTGAGCTGGGCTTGTGGGGGGGGAGGGGGGGCACAGGGATTTTTGCTACCGGTTCCCTGAACCACCCGCCGCCATCGCTACTGGATCAGGAGATCCGGTCAGAACCGAGAGCATTTCACCCCTGCCTTGGGGGGAGGGGAAACAGGGTCAGAGCCCAGGTGCGAATTAAGTGAGCTCAGAGTTGGCTTCCCTTGGTCCGTGCCTACCTGAAGCTCCTAATCAATACCTGGATTTCTTCTGAAGCTCCGCTTGAGGCTCACGATTTAATTAGGGCATCGGTCGGAACCCTGACGGCCTCCCTGAGCCCCATCATCCACTTCCCAGCTAGCATGAATTACCTTGGCTAAACCAGGTGAAAAAGCCAAGGAAACCGGCACTTTTCAGACTCCTTGCCGGCCTTTGCGAGACAAACTAATTCAAATCAAATCACAAAATGCACAAAACCAGCCTCTAAATTCCAAAATGCTGCAGAAGAAACTGCCTCCAAATCCCCATCATGACCGAACCGAGAATCGAAGGCTGTGGTGGCTTCCGCCTCCATTCAAGCTTCTTTTTGAGCTGCTGGCTTCCCTCTTCCTTCTTCCTTGGATCCGCCCAGCTGAGGACCCAGCGGATCCCTTCCCTGAGATTGGCAAGATCCTACTGATCTTGCGCAGAATCCAAAGGATTCCCCCTCCTTTGATCTAGAAATTAGAAATCCTTCTGGGTTAAATACCAGGCAGGTACGAGTTCATATAGGGGATCTTCCTTAGTTTCCCCTAATGAATATAGTACAGGTAAGTCCTCGACTGACAGGAATTCATTTAGTGACCATTCAAAGTTACAACGGCGTCACTGAAAAAAGGTGACTTGTGACCATTTTTTACACTTTCGATCTTTCTAGCATCCCATGATCGCTTGATCAGAATTCAGACACTTGGCAAATGGTTCGGACTTATGACTGTCTCTGTGTCCCAAGGTCACGGGACCCCCCTCTTGCAACCTTTCCACAAGCAAAATCAAGGGGGAAGACAGATTCACTTAACAACCGTGATACAAACTTAACAACTGTGGTAATTCGCTTAACAACTGCAATTATTCACTTAATGACTGTGGTGAGAAAGGTCGTAAAATGGGGCAAAATTCACTTAACAAACATCTCCCCTAACAACATAAATTTGAGGTTCAATTGTGGTCGTAAGTCAGGGACTACCTGTAACTCCTTTTTCATGCAATGTCCTGGTGTCTGATCTTTGTCTCACCCCAGCTATGAACTCAGCCTAAAGTCTCCTCTGATATCCACCATTTCCCTCGTCTCCTGAAAACCCCATTCCTTCCTTCACCCTCCGTTGTGGCTGACATAGTCAATGGGGAGGGGGTGATCTGGCAGCCCCTCTTAGTTCCTCAAACTGATCTCTCCCCCCCTCCAACCCCCCCCCCCCGGATGCTTTCCTCCCAAGGTCCTCCTGGCTGGAGGGGCAGAGAGGAGCCAAGGCCTGGCTTTTCCAGAGGGGTCTGTGGATGGAAGCCTCCCCGGTGCTTCCTAAACCCCTTGAGAAGCTCCTGTTCAATGTAGGCTTCCTGGTCATGAAAAAGAGCACGGAGTGTGTTAGTTCAACGCCAGTTTGACCTTCCTTTGAAAGACTCTTGGAATCTTGTGCTGCACAATTTATATCAGGAAGGGAAGTTGGGTTCTGCCAGCTGTAGGTTTCTGATTCGGCCATTACTAAGTGAATTACGGGGTGTTTTTTTTTTAATGCTTCAGATGATAATGAGTCTCTTTAGAGCCAGACTTTTACTGTTTTTACTACTTTTATTCGTTTTTCAACACTGCACTGTTGCCCTGCCTGGTTGATGCTCTCAGGACAAACTGTATAAAATAAATACCATCCTCATTCAGATACTGTTAAGTCTGCTGTTCTCTATAACCTTCACACAGATCATAAGATTTCTACTGTCCATCATACGAGTCAAATGGACAGAAACAGAAGCAATCTGGGTGCCAGGTGCTAAATTCTGTGCAGCCTCCCTCCCCCCGCCTGCTGTAAAGTAAGATTCCCCAAAAGAAGTCTTAATATCCATTTTTTTATACTTAAAATGGTTGTTAAATTATTTGAATCCCACCCCTGCTGGATTTTGTTGAACTCTTTTCCATTGATGGGTGGGGCCATGCAGGCTATAAAAGCTTGAGTGGATCAGAGAGAGAGAGAGAGAGAGAGAGAAATGGACCCAAACGAGCTGCTGCGGCCATCCCTTGACAGACCCCAGAACGTCCTTGGAGACCCCTGGAAAGTGACCTTATTTGTCCTTGGGGTCTATGCATTGGTTGGCCTCTGCATTTTCTTCCACCAGTGCAGGTAAGTGGCTCCTGATCAGGGGAGTGGCCTCACCACAACCCGGGGAGCCCTGGGGCACTGAAAGCCTCCCAAAATGTTAGTGGGACTAACAGAAGAAAGGATAGAATCCCTCGGGGCTGGAAGGGGCCTTGGAGGTCTTCTAGTCCAACCCCCAAGCTTTCCTTGAAAATCTCCACTAATGGGGCCCCCATTAAGAATAGGTTTATTATCCTTGTTAAGAAAAGAATGTACCAGTCAGTTATATTTTATTCTCTTTTTCTTCTCCAATCCCCAGAAAAAGGGCTACAGAACTGCTGCGACCATCCAGAGAGAAAGCACCAAAGTTCCTTGGAGACCCTGGAAAGTGACCTTGTTCCTCTTTGGGGTCCATGCTTGGTTTGGCTTCTGCGTTGAAGGGGTTGCAAGCGTCACCAGAAGCACCAGCTGAAGATGTGGAGGCCACCATCATTACGGTGGAACCCTACATACGCGAACCCATCAACCCCAAAATCACCATCATTGATGAACGAAGGAGGATGTCAGACA
Source organism: Pituophis catenifer annectens (assembly GCF_029215685.1). Lineage (NCBI taxonomy): Eukaryota > Metazoa > Chordata > Lepidosauria > Squamata > Colubridae > Pituophis > Pituophis catenifer. The sequence goes on along the minus strand of NW_027256905.1, from coordinate 751,029 downwards.
TTCTACCTTGCACGACAATGTGATGGTTGGTAAGTGTTTGAACTAATCTGGTTGTCAGTTTTTCTTTATTTTTCTATTTGAAAGATATTGTTATTATTGTTGTTGTTATTTAATTCTTAATGCCTTTTGTTTTGCATTTCTAGCTTTGGGGTTTTGGGTGGGGGTGGTTGGACTATGGAAGCCAACAGGAAAGGAAACTAGGAGCCTTTAATCTTAATTTGGTTGCTCAGTTTTATAAATTGTTTTGTTTCTTGCTTACTGTTTCTTTATTATTAAAATATTCAATCTGTGCTTCTTTTGCCCCAGGACAAAGAGCGGCCATGGCTGAGATGCCAACCATCCCATTGTTGACCAGGGCTGAACGTCTGGCATCGTCTTTCATCAATGATGGTGATGTGGGAAGTGATGGATTCCGGTATGGAGGTTCCAGTGATGGAAGCCGCCTCCTCATCTTCAGCTGGTGCTTCTGGTGACACTTGCAACACCTTCAACGCAGAGGCCAAACCAAGCATGGACCCCAAAGAGGAACAAGGTCACTTTCCAGGGTCTCCAAGGAACTTTGGGGTTTCCCTCTGGATGGCCGCAGCAGTTCTGTATTTGTAAATATGTATTATACATGTAATATATATAACTACGTAATATACCTTTTCTTCTGTTTGTGTATTTGGGGCTGTAATAAATTCATTTTAAATTCAAGATTGCTCTCTAAATATTTCTTCTTTCAGATCTTCTTTCTTTCAGATTTATTTTGGTCTGATTTTTATTTATTTATTTATTTTGGTGTCTCAGAAACCTCAGAAACGTCTCAGCATTTTAATGGGGTCTGTAGACTTTCTACCTTGCACGACAATGTGATGGTTGGTAAGTGTTTGAACTAATTTGGTTGTCAGGTTTTTCCCATTATGATGATATTATTGTTATTTAATTCTTGGATGGATTCCATTCAAGAGACGGAAAAACCCAGCTGACTGCAATCAGTGGACAACTTGGAGGCGGCAAGAAGTGAGTGGACCAAGGATTTGTCCGAAAGAAGAGTCCTAGCTGAAGGGAGAGGATTTGGGGTCTCTTGAGGTCACCTGGTGTCCTGGGTTGCTTTGCATTTCCTGCTTTGGGTTTTTGGGTGGGGATGGCTGGCCTTGGAAGCTAAAAAGAAAGAAGAGTGGGAGCCTGGTAATTTTAAATACTAATTTGATTGCTAAGTTTTATTTATTTATTGCTTCTTGCTTATTTATTATTTTATTATTAAAATATTAAATTGGTGCTTCTTTTGCCCCATAATGAATAACTGCCATCAGTGAAATCCCAAAACAATTGGAGCCCCATTTCGACACCCATGGCATTGACAACCTCACCATCGGTCAATTGCCAAAGGCCGCTTTCCTTGGAAGAGCTGACATCCAGTCTGGCTGACAGTGTGAAGAACCACAATCCCCCCTGTGAGGCAGGACCTTGACGTGGTTGTGGGGCGTGTGTGCTCAGAGGAAGATGGGGGCTACACCTGAGGTTCAACCATACTGGACAGGACTCATGAGAGGAATCGGACAAAGAATGCCTCTCCCATAAACAATAGGGAAAAACACACATGACAGAAACCCAGGTGGGCTCTCCAGTTGCCCAGGTCAGGAAGGACCGTGCCAGGGGTTCAAATTCCTGGACATCTGGTGGAAAATGACCTGCAGGACTCAAGACTGCTGGCTGAGCATCCAGGGGTGGCAGCTGCTGAACCACTGGAAGGAAAGTGTTTTTCCGACTCTCCCCAAGATGGCAGCCAGACTCAGCAGGGGGTTTTTTCCCTCACTCCTGGTTTCCTCACCTGAACTGTTTTTTTTCTTCCCTTTTTTCTTTTTTATGCACTTTTTAATCTAGTTTTATTTAGCTTTGGGGGCTTGTTTGTCATTTTTTTTTTCATTTTTTGGAGGTTTTGAATGAAATAAAAAATTGATTTGAAAAAAAGAAATGATATGAGAAAAAGTACAAATGAAATCTTAATGAAAGATTCACATTGTAGCTGCCATTCGTTTGTTCTTATATAAAATAGGAGAGCTTGTTAAGTCCTCCTGCTAAAAATTATATATTTTTCTACTGGATTTTACTTATGCACTCTATTAGGAAATTATAGATATTGTTCTAAAAACTGGGTGGTATTTTTAAAACAACATCAAAGTAGCTTTGTCTAAGAGTCGATATAAATGTTGCATCCTGAAAAAATCCTATTTCTTCAACTGTCCCACCTGTATTAATGACAATATAGAAGAATAGAGGAGAAGATGCTGCACAGGGAACGATCGGATAAGGGGGGAAGGGAGCCCCCAGGTGCATAATTGGCAGAGAAAGAACCTCAGAAAGGACCCTCCCTCATTTTTCAGGCTTTCAAAAGCGTTGGTGGGAGATTTGTACTTTCAGACATGCAAGGTTCTCTTATGTGCCCTTCCAATAAAGTAGAGTTACATCATGTTTCTCATCTGGTGTACCTGGGAGAAGGTGGGGAGACTTGCGACCTAATGTGCCAGTTGAGTCTGGCCAGAGCCGGATCTGGGAGGTTAGATGTGGCTGCTGCAGACTTTTGAGGTCCTTCTGCTTCTTTTCTCTCATAGTCCGACTTTCTCAGTTGGCTGTAATGGCTTTTCTCCACATGGTAACAGTGGTCCATCTCAGCCAGTTGATGCTGCAGACTCTGGAGCTGCCTCTTAACCCCTGGCAGAAGGTTCCTCACCTCTTCGAGGTCTTTCTCAGAGTCAGGCTTCTCTTGGTTGAGATGGACACTTGGCTAGTGACCTCATGCAGTTCTTTGTGGCATTCTTCAATGTATTTCACCAAAGATTTCTTCTCTAGCTCTAACTGAAAGCATGATCTTCTGCAGGTTTTCTGCAGGTCTTCTGTTGTGGTCTTAAGTTGATCCACTTTCTCCTGGAGGCAGCTGTGCTGATCTTTCATCTATTGATTTTTTTTTCTGGAATTTCTGGGACTGAAAGTCAAAGGAGTCTCTCAGTTCATCAACCTGGAGGTTGGGACCATCAGTGGTCACTGAGAGATCTCCCAAGGATATTGACCATTTCTTCCTTGTTGCTGACCTGTTTGAAAAATGGAGAGACACAGTCACATCCTCTCTCCGTTCAGGGCCAATTTTGCTAACCTGCCTTTTCCACTCTGGTTTTTTCCTACAGTTTTGGAGTCCATCATCTTCTGCTAGAATGAGATGCGGGAGGAGTGAAGACCCAATGGACAATCTGCAGAGGGGTCTCCTGCCAAAGGATCCTTTAGATATAATCTACCCAGATCTGTTCTCAACTAAAAACCACCAGGTTCAAAATATCATATTTGAGGGCACATCAAGTGAAAACCAGCTCTCTGGAGACGTTCCTAATGCTGGGAAAGGTGGAAGGGAAGAGAAGGAGGGGACAATTTGGGGTAAGGTTAATGGATTTGATTACTGTGTGGATGGGTGAACTTTAGGGAGACCTGAAAATCCAGACTGGGGACAGGTCATCCATCTACCTCTTTGGCCACTCAGAGTCCACACAGTTTCAATGCTGTCAATCAATGCAGGCGAAGCTCCCTGGAGAAGTCGGTAATGCTGACATGGGTGAAGGAAAGAAAAGAAGGGAAGGATCACTAGTAAGCAGCTATAGTGGGGATGGGGGAAGGTTGGGAGACCCGAAGGACCAGGTGGGGCAGATCTACACGGAGAAAATCATCTATGGGTTGCTAGGCATCAACATTCAACTTCATGACATAGAATTAATCCATCAATCAGTCAATCAATCAATTAGGCAGGCAGGCAGTTGACTTACAAGGTTCCTTTCAGCTGTAGGCTTCTATTGACTACTTCCTTTTCATTGTCACCTTAACCTACAAATAGGGAACAGATGAGGGTTAATACAATCAAATGACAAAGCAGTCATTAAATTACACTACAACAACTTTGTGTAAAAACCACAGTCTTGGCCCCTTTAACACATGGATGGTCTTCAACTCCCAGAATTCTGCATGCTGGCTGGCTGGAGAATTCTGGGAGTTGAAGTCTCCCCCATACCTTAAAGGGGCCTAGTTCAAGAAACACCAACAGAATCCCTCAATACTGATCTCTCTTCAAACTATCCTGATTTCCCATTTGATTCCGAGTCCAACTCAAGGCATATTGTTGCTCAAAACCCTCCAAAGAAGCTGGTATCGGCTCTCCATCAATTTGGCCGTCTTTGTATTGCTATGATTTCTGATAACAGGAAAAGGTGATGACCATTGGAATTAAGTCAGACCCCCCCCCAAGTACTTAGGAGTCTCATCTCAGCCACGAAAGCCAGGTGGGTGACCTGGAACCAGTCTCTCTCTCAGCCTTCACAAGGTTGGTCTTGTGGGGATGAAGGAATCTTAGATACATTCATTGCCTTGAGCTATTTAGAGAAATAATAAAGGTGGTATAAAAACCTAAGTAATAAAAAATGAAAATAAATGAATACTTCAGTTGCCAAGCCAAATGTGTTTGGGAAATAACTACTATCTGGCCAATGGAATCACAGTTTAGGTTAATTTTCCCAAATCATTGAGCAGGTCAACCTCTAGCTTTGGGGTCACAATCTCCATCCAACTGGGACAGCCTGAAGCCAATTTTTGGGCCTTAAAACTTGCAGATTTTTTCTAGCACACTTCACCACCAGCCAGCCAGCCAGCCCCAGCCCCTTTCCCGAGACAAAGACCTTCGAGATGGTGGATGAGGAGTTTGGTGACAGGTATGGAGGCTGCAGACACGGCAGGTATCAGCACGTCTCTCGTGTTTGGTTGAACCCCATTTCACTCATCTCTCCCCCCTTAATTCTGCCTTAAAGGGGAGGGTCTCTCCCCCCTGAGGAGCCCAGGCGAGGGAGGCCCTGTGATGCCCCCAGTGCTGCCATCCAATCCAGCCACTTTCCAGGGATGTTGAGCAGAGCCTCCATTATGTGGTCCAGACTCCCCAAGGATGCTGGAGGTTGCCATGGTGAGCTCCAGCCAATGAGCTCAGGAGGAGCCTCTGACGTCACAAGCCAAGGCTCTGAATAGCCACCAGCCAGCAGCCTTCACCTGGGGGCGGGGCTTATCCATGGATGAGCCAATCCTGAAGGGGCTTCAAGCCCCGAATTCCCTTCAGCCACAGCGGCTCCTTCTGAGGGGGGAACCGTTGGGTGCCTGGAGAGGTCAGGGAGCCCCAGATTCTGCCCCTTCTGTGGGGATGGAGCCCAGATTGAAATGTCGCCCCTTGGATCTGGAAATAAAGCTCCAGAGAGTCCAGGTTTTCCTCTCCAGGCCCAGATGATGAAGGGGAGCTGAGAGGGAAATACCACAAAAGATTAAATATTATTCGTATCCAAAAGGCCTTGTGAAAATGTACCTAAAGGAACACAGGGGTCTTTGCCAGCTTTAGGTGTCCTCCTCGCTGCCTGCAGGGGCCAAGTATGGCTTAAAAGACCAGAGTATAGGCTGCCCCCTACAGGCAGTGAGAGGGACCACTAAATCATGGAAGGACCCAGTGGAGGAAGGACCCTGAGTGCTGACTGGAATTCTGGGAGTTGAAGTCCACACCTCTTCAGGTTGCTAAGGCTGAGAAAGACGCTCTAGTAAACCCTTCACTGGGAGTTGGATGGATGACCTCTGAGGTCTCTTTCGACTCCATTTGTCCATTATTCTAACTCCTCCACTCTTTACGGAGGGCAAAAGAATCCTCTCCAAAAAGGGACTTGGGCAACAAAATGGAGGATGCGGGGTCTTTTCCAGCTTTAGCTGTCCCTCTCACTGCCTGCGGAGGCCAGGTGTGGCTTAAAGGCCAGAGTATAGACTGCCCCCTACAGGCAGTGAGAGGGACAGCTAAAGTGTATCGTCCTCCATTTTGTGGCGGGAACCTCTAGTAGAAAGAGGGAAAGGAGGAAACTGGATGTAGCTAGAATTCTCTTCGTGGCTTTTTTCATCCCTTTTCAGATTCTGTTCTGTGTGTGGAACTTAATCTCTTATTTTGGCTCCTTGAATAAAGTCCATCTTGGTTTAAGCCCCGGAGTTTCCTCAGGGCCTCCCTGTCTCCCCCTCAGGCCGGCTGAGCTCCTGAGTCCCAAGGCCAGAGCTTCTCCCCTCGATCCCCTCCTGGCTCCCCAGAATTAGAATATTATGAATTACCCTCAGAGAAGCAAATAGCGCTGCTGTTTTCAGATGCACAAAAGGGGTTTGATAACGTGAATTATGGCAATTTATGATAAAACAGTTGAAAATGATGGATTTTGGAGACAGATTCATAAATAGGATCCAAACTATATAGAGAGACCAAGCGGCAAAGGTGAAATGACAAAGAAAATAGATATCAGAAAAGGAACAAGACAAGGATCCCCTTTATTTCCGTTATTATTTATATTGACATTAGAGGTTTTAAATAGAAAAGTGAGACAGGAAAAGGAAATAAAAGGAATGAGAATCAAGAAAGAAGAATATAAACTACAAGCATTTGCAGATGATTTGGTGTTTATCATGGAAGCTCCAATAAAGACAGCACCAAAACTATTAGAGCAAATAGAAGAATATGGGAAAGTAGCAGGACTGAAAATCAACAAATATAAGACAAAAATATTAGTTAAAAATATGAGAGAAAATCAAAAGAAGGAGATGGCGGAGAAACTGGACGTCCAAATTGTGAAGAAAGTGAAATATTTGGGCATCCATCTGACATCAAGATGTGCAACGCTCAAGGAAGACAATTATTATAAACTGAAAAAACAAATTGAAACAGACCTGGAGAAATGGAGAAACTTGCAGTTATCACTAATGGGAAGAATAGCATTAATAAAAATGAATGTATTACCAAAAATATTATTTTTCTTTCAAACTATACCAATAAAACTGGAGAAAAAAATACTTTGAAGAGCTGAAGAAAATAACGTGGAAATATGTGTGGCAAGGAAAGAGCAAGAATTAACTTAAAAATGCTACCAGAGTTGGTTTTGCTTGGTGGGCGTATCAGGGGAAAGTTACTGCAAAATCCCCATTTCCTCCCGATCAGCTGGGACTCCAGAGGGAGAGAATAAATGGGAGTGGCACCAGTCAGAGGTGCAATTTACTGGTTCCCCGAACTACTCAAAATTTCCGTACCAGTTCTCCAGAAACGGTCAGAACCTTCTGAAACCCACCTCTGTTCCAGTCCTGCCTTAGTACTTTTTGATTGGGGGTGTGAAACTTGGAAAAATATTCTCAGATTGATGTGGGATATCAGAATTGGGGATTTCTAGAGTGTGAGATGGCCAAGTTTCCAATATTGTGTGGTTTGATGGAGGAAAGTGAAATTGTGGAAAAATGCCTGTTCCATGTTGGGCAAAGCCATAAGTCTCTCCGCCTTCTGCTTGTGGGAGAACCAGAGGGATTTGTGTGGTCACTGTGAATCTTAGACTGATCTTGGTCTGACCCATCAGAGCTTTTCTTATCTCCTTAGAATGGAATTTGCAAAGGGATCCTGTTTGCAATTAGGAGCCATTATAAGACATAAAAATTGATTCCCAATTGATCAGCAATTTGTGTGGTTGGAGATCAGAACAGCTTCCATGGGTGCCTCTTCCTAGAAACCTGGAAGTCCCCCAACCACATTCACCCCCTTCTTGGACCTGGATGAATATTATGCAGCATTGAAGGTTTGTGACCTGGTCAATGATGCGGCTGCCTTTAGACAGGATCCCCTCAACCTCTTCCTGGGGAGAGTCTCAAGGTCCCCTTTCTCTGGACATCTTTTCCAGCCCTTCACAGATAAAACAATCTTGGAAGAGGAGCAGAGAAATTGCTTTAGGTAGAAATTATAATTTCTGCTAAAACTGCTATTTTGTTTGTTTGTTTGGTTGGTTGGTTTTTTAGATTTATATACCGCCCTACTCCCGAAGGACTCAGGGCGGTGAACAGGCACAAAATAAAATACATAAATACAAAAGTTAAAAGACATAATTAAAACCAGATTAAATAATTTAGCCTGAGACAATTAAAAAATCCCAATAATTTAAAACAGATTAAAATTTCGATTTAAAAGAATTTTAAAAAGGGGGAGAAAATTAGGCCAGGCCAGCTTGCTGGAATAGGAGAATCTTAAGAGCACGGCGGAAAGTGCGTAGATCCGGGATCCTCCGTATCTCTGGGGGGGAGATCGTTCCAGATAGTGGGTGCCCCCAGAGAGAAGGCCCTCCTCCTGGGGGCCGCCAGTTGACATTGTTTAGCTGACGGCACCCAGAGGAGCCCCTCTCTATGAGAGCGTACCGGCCGGTGGGAGGCTGCTTTTGGTAGTAGGCGGTCCCATAAATAACCAGGTCCTAAGCCATGGAGCGCTCTAAAGGTGGTGACCAAAACCTTGAAGCGTGCCCGGAAGACCACCGGGAGCCAGTGCAGCTCGCGCAGGAGAGGTGTCACACGGGAGCACCATGTTGCTCCCATAACCACCCGCGCGGCCGCACTCTGCGCCAGTTGAAGCCTCTGGGTGCTCCTCAAGGGGAGCCCCATGTAGACAGCATTGCAGTAGTCCAGGCGGGAAGTGACGAGGGCATGAGTGACTGTGTGTAGGGAGTCCCGATCCAGAAAGGGACGCAACTGGCGAATCAGGCGAACATGATGAAAAATCCTCCCGGTCACGGCCATCAAGTGCTCTTCTAAAGACAGCCGTGAATCCAGGAGGACACCCAAGTTGCGAGCCCTCTCCGTGGGGGCCAGCGATTCGCACCCAATAGTCAGCGATGGCATCAACTGACTATATCGGGACGTCGGAAACCACAGCCACTCGGTCTTGGATGGGTTGAGCCTGAGCCTGTTCCTCCCCATCCAGATCCACACGGCCTCCAGACACCGGGACATCACTTCAAGGGCATCGTTGGGGTGGTCCGGGGTGGAGATGTACAGCTGGGTGTCATCAGCGTACTGGTGGTACTTCACCCCAAAACCACGGATGATCTCACCCAGCGGCTTTACATAATTCTATGGTTGATGAAAGAAAAAAAATACAGTAGCAATTTCTTAATACACTTTAATATTTATTTATTATTTTGGTGTGAAGCACACACAAAAAAAAAACCCCAAACCAATCCCAAACTGAAATCCCAGACAGCTGTTCTGCTGAACACTTTCTGCAAAGGAGGTTTTAATCAGCAACTCAACAAAGAATTATATAAGAGGGATGAAGATTTCCCTCCCCAGCTGAGAGCCGGTCAAACATGGCATTTCACATAATTCTGGCATTCTCACGGAGAGGATCAGGCAACTAGGCTGGTGTTTGGTTCTCACAGCTTCCTCCTGGCCTCTTTTCCTGCTCACTCTCTCTCACACACACTTTTAGCTGTAGGAACAAGGGCCCAAATTATTTTTTATAAGGTGTCACATTCAGAAGCTGTTTCTGAACAGCAAATTTCTCTGAATGACTTTTACAGAGTTCTCTTTATTGAGCTGAAAGGGAAGAAAGCTAGAAGAATTCCAGTCATTCAACAATTTCCCATTTTGAAACATAGATATATGATTTTCTTTTCCTGCATACTATCTAAATGGAAAGAATATCTCCTTTCAAATAAAAGAAACTTTAATAATTCTTCCAATATCACAATGGTGTTATATCTCATATTTTTACATTTGTTCTGTCTATGAGCTGCTCCTTTGTGTTGAGGTCTGGCCTCAGAAGGATAATGTAGCACTTGGGGATGAAGATGCAGCCCAGCAGACCAGCACTGGAGGCCAGGATGGAGAAGACCTGCACAGCCACCATGGATTTCCCTTTGGTGCTCAGGTAGGTGGGCACAAAAGTCACCCAGACACTGCAGAAGACCAGCATGCTGAAGGTGATCAGCTTGGCTTCGTTGAAGGCCCCAGGCAGGTTCCTGGCCAGGAAAGCCACCGTGAAGCAGATGGCAGCCAGGAAGCCCATGTAGCTGAGGGTGACGTAGAACATGACAACGGCCCCTTCATTGCATTGCAGGATGATCTCTCCAGGCTGGGAGTGGAGGTCAGAGTCTGGGAAGGGGGGAGAAACTCCCAGCCAGATGGAGCAGATGATAATTTGGACAGCAGAACAAGAAAGGATGATGGAGTTGGCCAAGCTCTTCCCCAACCATCTCTTCACTCGGTTTCCTGGTTTTGTGGCCAGGAAGGCCAGCACCACCGTGATGGTTTTGGCCAAGAGAGAAGAAATGGCCACTGAGAAGATGATGCTGAAAACCGTTTGTCGGAGAAGGCAGGTGGCTTTCCTTGGTTGACCAATGAAGAGAGAAGGAGACAAGAAGCAAAGCAGGAGGGAGACCAGGAGGATGTAGGAGAGGTCCCGGTTGTTGGCTTTGACAAGGGGAGTTTCTCGATATCTAATAAAGATGATTAAAACAAGGCCTGTGGTTAGGAAGAAGAGTAGAGCAAAAGAGACCAGGATGATGCCCAGATGTTCTTCATAAGACAGGAAGGTTATAGCTTTGAGGAAACACTGAACTCGGTCCTTATTTGGGTATTTATAATCTGGGCACTTGGTGCATTTTTCAGTATCTGAGAAAGCAAAAAAAGCAATATTTCTTTAATATTCTGTTCTTTTATCTTACTGAAAATACCTTCTTTGGATAACAGCTGATACCTCAGGCATTTTCCAAGAAGTATTTCTTAACGATTTCATTAAACAGTCACTCCTTTGAAATGGCATAAGGTCTCCTGCTTGATCAGGGGGTAGGACCAAAAGACCTTCAAGCTCCTTTCGAGCTCTGTTCTGATTAATTGATGCACATGACTGGCAGACTATTTGTGTAATGAGTTCCACCCAATAACTATCCATAGAACCACATAGAAGTGACACCTTCTCAGTGATCCTCAAGGGGAGGATCCAATATACAGTGGATTGAAAGGTCTTTCAGAAGGTGGACCTGAAACAATTCATCAAGTTTCAAAGAATTCAGATGTTCCTAAGTCCAAACTAAAAAGCAGGAGAGATATTTCATCTGCTATTAGTATAGCTTGCCCAGTCTGCCACCCCCTCCTCCCATCTCCTCGCAACCCCTCCAGAGTGGAGATGGTCCCCTCCAGACAAGGAACGCAGTCCTAGCAGCAAACCGACACAATGACAATTTTCCTCCATTTAGACTCAGGCAGGGACTAAACAGAAAAAAGGGAATGCCAAAGAAAAGATGTTAAGACTTTCCATCTATGGAAAATGGAGGTAGAAATTGATGGAGACAAGGGTTCTACAAAGAAATGGGGTTCCTTTTTTGGCCTTTTTTTTGACAGATAACCAAACTTCCAAATACTATGGATGGATTTGAGAAGACTGTGCTTGTTTATTGTATAGTCTTTAAAATTTGTGAGGATCCGGACTCTCCCTTCAATGGGTCTTGGCAAACACCTAAGTGTTAAATGGAAAGGAAGAATTCTGGTCCAAGGGGAAACATGTTCTATGAGGAGAACAAAGACATTGACTTGTCTCCACTTAGAGAGGGCATCCCTGAGGGGGGCTGTATGTTCAGATGGTGAAAATTGTTGTGATATATCAAGACAAATTCCATTCCTGTCAAGCACAGGAAGGAAAGTCCTATTGAAATTCTCTCCCTCTTCTGTGTCTGAAGCAAAGAGGCCAATCAAGGTCCATCTCAAATGGAGGAGCAGTTGGAGAATTGCTGGGTACGGGAATCCTTCTTTGGGACGCATCTGGTGGAAAAAGGGGAACTGTATCTTGTAACATCTGGAAGCGACCTGGAATTCAGGAGAAATTTCCTAACAGTGAGAACAATTAACCAGTGGAACAGATCTACATGACTGGCAGACTATTTGTCTAATGAGTTCCCCCCATAACTATCCGCAGCACCAGATTATGGACCAGTGACACCTTCTCAGTGATCCTCAAGGGGAGGCCAATATACAGATTACAGATCAACAGAGTTGGAGGGGACCTTGTAGGTCATCTAGTCCACTCCTCCCTGCCTAAGCAGAGACCCTACACAATTTCTGACAAATGGCAGTCCAGTCTCTTCTTGAAACCTCCAGTGATGAAGCTCCCACAACTTCTGAAGGCCTTTCAGAATGTGGACGTATAACAATTCATCTAGTTTCAAAGATCTCAGATGTTCCTAGAAAGGTGAACTTTACTAATTGCTGTTAGTAAAGCTTGCCCAGTCTGCCACTCCCTCCTCCCATCTCTTTCCCAGCCCCTCCTTCCAAGTCTTTTTGATTTACTTCCGTTTAGATAAGAAATTGTGCAGGTTAAAAATAAAAAACCAGGTGAGCTTCAATCTGTTTTTTAATTTGGATCCAGTTCCAGAAAGCCTCCCATTTTCCTCAGTGTGACCCACCTTCCTGAGTGGAGAAGGTCCCCTCTGGACAAGGAATGCAGTCATAGCAGCAAACTGGGTCTCCTTCTCGAGCCCTCTTGACAAATCCAGGATGACAACTTTCCACACATTTGGACTGCGGCAGGGACTGAGCAGAAAAACAAGGAATGCCAAAGAAAAGATGTTAGGACTCTCCGTCCATGGAAAATGGAGGTAAAAATGGATGGAGACAAGTAGCCTCTGGTCTTCATTGGGGTAAATATGAAATTCTCTGACTACTCCTAAACAGATGCAGGAGGTAAAACAACTGGCAGATTCTTCATTTAGTTCCTTTTGCTTTCGGAATTTAACATTACAATAAAGGACTTTTCTATTTAATAAAAGTCTACAGAGATGGAGTTGATTTTTTAAAAAATATGATGATATATTCTTATTAAAACTGATAATAAAGTTTACTGTAAAAGACTTAGGAAGCTTTTATTCCATTAGATATTTTAATGTAGAGTAAAACCTGTGATGGAGAAAGAAACCTCTGACCAGTAAGATTTTGAAAGATTTCCATAGAACATGGCACAGCCACTCCACTTAGGTCCCGTCTCTTGAAGAGCTTCCATGAGATGAGACCACCTGCCATGGGAGGCCAACCACCCTGGAGACTCCAGGCTTTGCCCCAGTGGTGAAATGGAAAATTTGTTGTTACTGGTTGTGTGGGCGTGGCTTGGTGGGCGTGGCTTGGTGGGGTCATGTGACTGGGTGGGCTTGGCCAACTTTTTTTTTTTACTTTTTTAAAGCATTTTTTTACTACCGGTTCCAGCGAATAGGTAGTAAAAAAATGCTTTAAAAAGTAAAAAAAAAAAAGGTTCCGATGATTACAGCTGTGCTGCGCGATCGTTGGAACCTTTTTTTATCTTTTAAAAGTATTTTTACTACCAGTTTGCCCAAACCAGAGCAAACCGGTAGCATTTCACCCCTGCTTTGCCCACTTGAAATGGGACCTCAGGCTTTGGAAAACAAGAAAAGACACCAAAATTCTCCCACCTTATTGAGCAACTTTAGCCGTGAAAGAGCACCTTTTTTGATAAAAAGTCTCTGTCTTTGAGAATACACCAGAAACTCTTCCTTGACATCCCCCTTGGGGAGAACCAAGAAGATTCCGATGCCCAGATCTGCTTTTATTTCTCCATTTTGGTCCAAGTACAGTTTGCTATCAGAAATATTCCAAAATTCGTTCTTCTCCAGAAAGGGATGAAACTAGAATGGGAACATCCAGGAATTTGAAAAACAGAGAACTTTGTTTCTTATCCCACATTGAATCTTTCTTCCAACCAATTGTCTAATCTCCAAATATGGTTAAATAGGTTACAAATACTGCCATTATCTTCATAAGTGAATGAGAAAGTTTGAGAAAAATTTGTCCATCATATACTGACAAAGCATAGAGAAAATATCATTGACACAATTGATCAATTATAGGGAACCTTCTAGAGCAGATGACAAATAAAATGAACAGAGGGAAAAAAAGATGATTCATAAACTCTTTGAAAACAAGAGGTTGATTCCCAGAAAGTTGATCAAGAAGAAAGTTGTCAGGCTAATCTTCTCCCTGGTCATCCTGATGGAAAACACCTCCAGATGGAGAGTGGCTGGCTCTGGAGAATTTGATCGCTGAAGAGGGAGCCGGGTTTAGAGAGGGGAGAGGCACTACCGATCAGTGCTTAGTTCTTCATCAACTGATGGAAAAATACACATCAAATAGACCTGCATCATTCTACGCCTGCTTTATAGATCTCAAGGCAGCCTTTGATACGGTTCCCAGGACTAAGCTATGGGAGAAGCTGGAAGCTGCCTCAATTGACCACAGGCTTCTTCATCTATTACCTGCCCTACATACTAAAACATCCCTCAAGGTGAGGTGTGATATGCAGGGGTCCCTCTCAAAGTCAGTTAAAACTCAAAAGGGGGTTAAACGGGGGCATTTTGGCCCCCCTGCTTTTCAACTTTTACACAATTGGCATGGTAAAATGGCTAAACAAACCAAATCACCCCTCCAAAAAAATAGGTGACCGAAGCATTGCCCTCCTGCTCTATGCAGATGCCCCTGTGATCCTCTCCAGGACACCAGTAGGCCTTAAAAGAGCCTTGCGAGCCCTTCTCCAGCACTGTAATTACAATCAACTGGGCATAAATGATGAGAAAACAAAGATCAAAAAGGGCAAAACTTGATTCATGGTATCTAAATGGCCACAAAATAGAGCAGGGAAGCCCCTTCAAATCCCTGGGGGTGGCCATTCAGGCCAAGGGTTCAAGAAACATGCAGCTGCCCTGGGCCAAAGATCAGCCAGCACCATTCTTAATTGTTTCCGCACAAAGGGAGGCTACTATGTCCCTGCTGCTCTTAAGCTTTTTGTGCCCAATTCGCTAGCACAGCTCCTTTATGGGACGTTGCTCGGATCGTCAGCTTCATGTTTTACATCATTAGAACTAGTTCAGTCCAAATTCACCAGATCAATTCTCCAGGTGCCACGTTGTGTCTCAAATGCACTTCTGCGCCTGGAGACAGGATTGACAGAAGTCGAAGGAAGAATCCGTATAGCTGTTGGGTCCCACCAGTAGCCAGTGGAGCTGGCAGCAGATTCGGACAGTGAGGAGGTTGGGGAGGGACATGGGCCAGTCCTAGAGTCTGGGGGAGGCTCTGATGGGGGCTCTGTGGTAGTGCACACACATTTGCGAACCGGTAGGGAAGGTGAGTGAATTTCACCCCTGGATTCTCCCCTCTTCTCTGATCCTTCCCTAGGCAGCCTCTCTTCCCCTCATCCCAAAAGTCATTCTCACCCATCATTGCACTTCCTAAATAGATTATGGGAACTCTGGTGATATCACTGGATTTCAGTAATGGACTCACAAACAATTGTGTGATGTGATTAGAAAACTGAGGGGCGGATGGTATGATAACTAAGTGGATAAAAACTGTCTTCAAAATGATACTCAAATATTTTTTAATATTTTTAAATTTTTCCAACAACACCTGAAGGTTATGTTTGTTTACTTGATTGATTAGTCCATGGGCCAAATCAAAGTGCAGATTTCCAAACACACATTATTACTAAAATCCAATAAAAACAATTTAAAATGGAATTTGAATAAAATGTAATTCAAAATGAGATTGGAATAAAATACAATAATATATGGATAAATAAAATATGATAAAATTATATTTCAATATCACCCCTTCAGCCTACCCCAATCAGCCCCACAAATGCCGATCTCAACCGAGCCATTTTGCTCAAGTACTGAGCTGTATTAAATGTTGTTTTCAAATTCTGGCTACAGATAAGGTGAGTCGCTTTGATATGGGATTCCCAATGGGTCCTTCGTTTGGTCTATGGACCAAGGTACCTGCCTCTCACCCTCTTCTGCGGGCAGCAATCAAATAGGATGTGAGCCAGGTCTTCTGCCTCTGCCACTCTGCAAATGCAGAGACGTCCATTATAAGGTCTAGAGTGGAATCTCCCATATCTGACCATTGTGTCCAGCTGTTTGAATCTCACTCACGTAAATCTCTCCCTAAGATGTTTTGGCAGTTGTAACTTTAAATAGTTGTCTAGTTGAAAAGTAGGTTTGTATTTGCTCAGCCATTTCAACTTACCCACCTTACTAAGAATAGCCATGTCATTTTGTGCTTCTACATCCTTAATTCTTTGGGCAGCTGTTTTTTTGAATTGTTCTCCTTTTACGCAAGAGACAGGAAGGCCACAGCTACTTCCAAAATTAATCAGTTTAGTGATCGAAGAGGTTTGTGATTGTGAGTTTATCTGCTCTAGTAAGCATAACTCCATTTCATTTCATTGACTTTGTGCCAGTGGTTATATGCTTTGATTTTGGATAGTGGATGAATTGTATATATTCCCAATCCAGCTCTAACTGCTGCAGCAGATGTCCTTAGATCTACACCCACAATACAGCTCAGGTGCTGGGACTGTGTTTGTTCTAGTACTGTGGTTGAGTAGAAATCCCAAACTTCTGCTCCATACAAGAGCATAGGGGGAACCTTTATATCAGGGGTGAAATGCTCCCGGTTCAGACCGAATTGCCCAATCCGGTAGTGATGGAGGTGAGTGGTTCGGAGAACCGGTAGCAAAAATCCCTGCCCCCCCCCCCCCGATGCCTAACTGAGCCACACAATCATCAGAGGATTTTTTTTTACTTTTAATAGCATTTTTTCTACAACCTCTTCGACCAAAAAATGCTTTTAAAAGTAAAAAAACAAAGCCTCTGATGATCATGTGGCTCAGCTGGGATCGTCAAAGGCTTTTAAAAGAAAAAAACCTTTTAGTATTCTATTTTATTCTATTTAGTAGAATATGACCTGATGGAAGAAGTGGTTAAAGATCCAATGTTAGCATGGGCCAAAAATATTGGGAAAAATATAAATTTGGAAGAATGGGATCAAATATGGAATAACAATATAAGACTTACTAAGGCAACTACCTACAAGGAGAACCAGTACAAGATGATCTATAGGTGGCACCTAGCACCAGCTAGGATTGCCAAGATTTATCCCAATTTAAATCCAAAGTGCTGGAAGTGCGGACACTAGCAAGGTACTTTTTACCATTGCTGGTGGACCTGCTCTCAAGCAAAAAAATATTGGAAGATGATTGGCAATTGGCTTTCAGCAATAATAGGTGAAACCTTTGAATTAGATCCTAAAATATTCCTCCTGGGAATTCTCAAGACGGAAATGGCAAAAAAGAAGAAATATTTGGCAGTGCATATAACAACAGCAGCAAGAATCGCCTTCGCTCAACAATGGAAAGAGAAAAAAATACCAACTAAGGAACAAGTAATTGGCAAAATAATGGAATGTGCCGAGATGAATAAATTAACGCTAGAAATTAATGATAGAGAAGATTCTGACTATTATAGCGTGTGGGACAAGTGGTACGGGTGGTTAGAGAAGAGGAAGATGAAATAAAAAATGAAAGAGACCAGACTGAGTACAAGAAATAGTTAAATGAAATAGAAAGAGAAGATGTACTGTGGATGGTAGAAAATATAACGAGGTAAGGAAAGGTTACATAGGTAAGCAAAAGATATGACTTATGTATTTATTAATTTACCTTTAAAGACCTATGATATACATATACATTAAGAATGATTCCACCAAACATGATAATATGTAGCATCTAAACTATCACATCTCCAACATGGAATTGTAAGAAAGTCAAGGCTTTTTGGATAAAAATATGGTGGGTTTCTTTTAAATGCCTCTGATGATCCAAGCTGAGTTGCCTGATTGGCAGAGGTTTTTTTAAAAAGCCTCTGCCGATCAGGTAACTCAGCTGGGATCGTCAGAGCATTTTGAAAGCATTTTTTTACGCCAAAGAGGTTGTAGAAAAAAAAAGTTAAAAAAAAATTAGCCCCTCCCCTCCAAGCCATACCCACAGAACCGGTAGTAACAAATTTTAGATTTCACCACTGCTTTATATACTTTAATTAATAGGCCAGGGATTGAAGGTTAGGGATAACTTTTTGCTATTGGACATCAATTTTTCTATGTTATTATTAATACAGTCAAGTTGATAAATCCCCTTCACGCAAGATTTGATCTAAGATGTAGATCCTAGAGTAAGCTAATTTGATGTAATTTAATGTGAGAGATAAGTCCTCTCAGGATTAGCTGTGACCATTGATTGGTTATCAACTTGTAAACTTGAACTGACCAATCATGCCACAGTAACTGATTTCAAGTTTTCCCGGGCTTTTCCAACGGACATTCTTGAAGTATATAAGGGAGGGCTTTCCTAGCCCGCAACACACACTGAGAGACTGAAACACGCTCACGCAGACAGAGAGAGAGAAAAAGCTGAAGTCACTTCAAAGGAGCAAAAGAGCTGAGTCACTGCCTTGTTTCCGAGGAAGCAGAGAAAGGACCGAGAACTCCCTATGCTGATGGAAGACTCCATGAAGAGCTGATGGACTTCGCTTCATTTAAAAAGTTTGATAAAATAACAGTGGTTTTTGTTATGTAAATAGGTTTGTTTGGCGGGAAGTTTGAACTAACTGACCCTCAGCTGATTGGCTGACCACCACAGCTGCAAGGTATATAAAGGGAGCTGGCTCCCCTGGTCAGTTGCTGGATTCTCACCATATAATAAAGAGCTGTTGTCACTAACTACTCTGGCTTGCTGCGTCCTCATTCACCCAACATAACATTGGCGACGAGGATGGGATTTTGAGGCCAGAAGCAGAGGAGAGCTGAAGCCACACTCGAGAGAAAGAGCTGAAGCCACGTTCAGAGAAGGGACCAGAGACCGCAACCGAATCCAGCCAGGCGAGCGAGCGGAGCACAGGAGAATCCCCGAAACGATGTCTGCCTACACCCCGCCAGCGCCTTTCGACCCCAAGGAAGAGAAGTGGGGATCCTACATGTCTCGGTTCGAGTGCTTCATGGTGGCAAACGACATGCAAGGGCTACCGGACGTTCGGAAGAAAGCCCTGTTCCTGAGCCACTGCGGGCCAAGGGTCTTCGACACAGCCGAAGCATTGTCAGAGCCGAATTCGGTCCACAACATTTCCTGGTCGACGCTACAGACTCTGCTGAAAGACCACTATGCACCAACGCCATCGAAGTACGTCCAACGCTATGAATTCCGGCAACGGCTACAGCAGGAGGGCGAATCGATCAGCGAGTACGTCGCTGCCCTGCGTAAGGCCGCAACCCAATGTGAGTACCGAGACCTCGATGAGATGCTCCTAGAGCAACTAATTTGCGGAGTGAGAGATGGCCGGCTCCAGAGAAGGCTGCTTGCGAGGTCAAACCTGACCCTACTCATCGCGCTAGACGAAGCCAGAGCGCAAGAGTCGTCAGTAAAGGCCGCCGAGAGATTAAAGAGCTCCCACCTAACCAAGACAACGCAGAAAACGGCGCCAGTGCATCGGGAGGCCGTGAGCACTGCGAGCGAGGGGGAGTCTGAGGAGGAGGTCTACCGCACCGAGCAGTCCCGCACAGCCCGGAGGGAGCCCAGAGACGGATGCGCCAGCTGCGGAGGGTCCCACTCACGACAAAACTGTAAGTTCAGGGACGCCGTTTGCCGTGCCTGCGAAAAGAGGGGCCACATCGCGAGGGTCTGCAGATCGAAGGCACACCAGAGCTACAGACCACGTGGCCAATCTGCCCAATCCGAGACGGCGCCACACCGAAGGCCCAACAGGGATGGCGGAAACCGGAAGGGCGCGAAATTCGAAGACGCTGGGGCCTACACCATACGCATCGCACAGACCTGCACCTCGCCCGGAGAAAAGACCTACACCACGGTCGAGATCGAGGGACGGGAGTGCCAGATGGAGATAGACACGGGATCACCAATATCCATCATGTCTTGGGAGAACCTGAAGAAAGCCATCCCCAGCGTACACAAGCGACAGCTCCAGCCGCAGCAACGCAGACTGAAGGACTACCAAGGGAACCACATACCCGTCGAAGGCAGAGGCGAGTTCCAAGTCCAGTACGGGGAGTTTACCGAGAAACTGCCCCTCACCATCGTCAGCGACAACCTCCCCAGCCTCCTGGGCATGGACTGGTTCAGGGCCCTAGGCATGGGATTCACCGGAGTAAGGAACGTTCGAAGCACCCTGAAGGAAGACCTGATGCAGGAATTCCAGGACGTGTTCGACGAAAGGCTTGGCAAGTATGTGGGGACCCCGATTTCGTTTAATCTAGACCCCAACATTGCACCCATCCGTTTAAAGCCAAGGCGGGTACCATTTGCCCTGAAGCCCAAAATAGACATTGAACTGGACAAATTAATCAAACAAGGGGTGCTCGTTCCAGTTGACCACGCCAAATGGGAGACCCCAATTGTTACACCGGTCAAGCCGGACGGGTCAGTGCGCATATGCGCCGATTATAAATGCACGATTAATAAGGCCCTGCAGCAGAGCGCCTATCCAGTGCCCGTCGTTCACCACCTATTGCATTCCCTGGGCCCTGGCAAGATTTTTGCAAAACTCGATCTTGCGCAGGCGTACCAGCAGCTGCCAGTAGATGGCGCTACCGCAGAAGCACAGACTATCGTAACCCACAGAGAGGCCTTCAAGTGCACCCGCCTGCAATTCGGAGTAAGCGTGGCCCCCGGACTGTTCCAAAGTACCATGGAGCGGCTACTACAGGGGATCCCCGGGGTGGTGCCCTATTTCGATGACGTGCTCATTACCGCCGACAATGAGCACCAGCTAAGAGAACGGCTGAGGGAGGTGTTAAGGAAATTCAGGGACGCAGGACTCAGAGTAAAACGCAACAAATGCATGATCGCAGTCCCCTCAGTCGAATTCCTTGGGTACAGGGTTGATGGCACCGGCATCCACCCCACAGAAAGCAAGATCAGGGCAATCCGAGAAGCACCCACCCCCAAAGACAAGGCAGAGCTACAGGCCTTCCTAGGGCTATTAAACTTTTACGCCATCTTCCTAAAAGACAAGGCAACAGTGGCAGAACCCCTACATAGACTGTTAACCAAAAAAGCCATTTGGAAATGGGGGAAGGCTGAAGACAGGGCATTTGCCGGCATTAAAAAACTGCTGTCAGCCGATAGTTTTCTGATACAGTACAACGCAACGCTTCCCCTTGTCCTAGCATGTGATGCGTCCCCGTTCGGGGTGGGAGCCGTCCTGAGCCACAGACTCCCGAATGGCCTAGAGGCGCCCATCGCATACTACTCCCGAACCCTATCAAGTGCCGAGCGAAATTACAGCCAGCTCGACAAAGAGGCCCTAGCCGCCGTTTCGGGAGTAAAGAAATTCCACGAGTACTTGTTCGGGAGAGACTTTGAATTGATCACAGATCATCGACCGCTCCTGGGTCTCCTCGCGGGAGATCGACCAACCCCGGCAGCACTTTCGCCCAGGATGACACGCTGGGCCATTTTCCTCGCAGCATACTCTTATCGCCTGGTACACCGACCAGGGGCGGACATGGGCAACGCGGACGCACTCAGCCGATGCCCACTACCCGACAGTTTAGAAGACCCCACACCCGGCATCCCCATCCTGCTGATAGACGTTTTGGACTCTGGGCCCATCACATCAGCCGAGGTTGCGAGAGCCTCAACCAAAGACCACGTGATCCGGACAGTCGCAAGTTGGGTTATGAGGGGGTGGCCGGAAAGGATTGGGAGCGGGGAATTTAAGCCATTCGCGGGAAAACGGGACGAGTTGACAATGCAAGGGGGTTGTTTACTATGGGGCGATCGGGTTGTTATTCCTTCACGCTTAAGGGAAAAGGTTCTAACGTTGTTGCATGAGGGGCACCCCGGGATTGTAAGAATGAAGGGGCTAGCCAGGAGCTACGTCTGGTGGCCCAGCATGGATGCAGACATCACCGAGTGGGTGGGGAAATGCCAGCCCTGCCAAGAGTCCAGATCAGACCCGCCAACGGCACCAGTGAGAGAGTGGGAAAGACCCCAGGGACCCTGGTCCAGAATACATATTGACTTTGCAGGCCCCTTCCATGGACAGACCTTCATGGTCGTCGTAGACGCATTCTCCAAATGGTTGGAGATCAAGCTAATGAAGGCCACTACCACCGACGCAACCATTAGAGAGCTAAGACAATTATTCGCCACACATGGGTTACCGGACATCCTAGTGTCAGATAACGGGCCACAGTTCACCGCAACACAGTTTGAGGGCTACTTAGCGGGACTTGGGATCAGACACGTCCTTTCTGCCCCGTTTCACCCGGCTAGTAACGGACAGGCTGAGAGATTTGTTAGATCAGCAAAGGAGGCCCTTTCACGCTTAAGCCCCGGGGACTGGCAGGAAAGGGTAGACAAGTTCCTACTAGCCCAGCACTCCACACCCTGTACAGCCACAGGCCGAAGTCCGGCCGAACTATTAATGGGGCGGAAACTCCGGGGAATACTAGATAGACTCAACCCCAATTACTCCCCAGAGGTATTCAAGGGGGGGGAGAGGAAACTTAGAGAGTTCACCATAGGAACACCGGTACACGCCAGAAACTATGGACAGGGCCCACTCTGGGAGGCAGGAACAATCACAGAAATCACAGGCCCCAAGTCATACCGGGTAGACATGGGGGACGGGAGAGTTTGGCGCAGACACATTGACCAATTAAGAAAACGGGTAACCACAAACACAGACGAGGCATTAGACGACCCCATCTCTGACCACGACTACCAACCAGAGGCACAAACCACTAGCCCGAATAGAGCGGAGGACTTAGCTGAGGATTCGGGTATCCAGCGCCGCCCCATCGAGGTAGTCCCAGCAGCCGAAGAAGTCGCCGCCTACGAGGAGGTTCCGGAGGCCTCATTGGCGGAGCAGGGAGAAACAGAAAGTCCCTCCGACCTGCTCGACGCCGCCCCTCCGACTGAACTGCGCAGGTCAACTAGGCATCGTACACGCCCTAGTCACCTGAGAGACTTTGTATGCAAATGACACCCCAAGTGACTTCTGGGAGGGGAGGAGTGTTATGTAAATAGGTTTGTTTGGCGGGAAGTTTGAACTAACTGACCCTCAGCTGATTGGCTGACCACCACAGCTGCAAGGTATATAAAGGGAGCTGGCTCCCCTGGTCAGTTGCTGGATTCTCACCATATAATAAAGAGCTGTTGTCACTAACTACTCTGGCTTGCTGCGTCCTCATTCACCCAACATAACAGTTTTAAATCAACTTAAAGGCGATAATCAGAAGCAAGCAACAATTATTGAATCGGATGGATTGGATGGATGGACTGGAACTGAATTTGCTGCTGTCATCCCTGAAGGAAGAGTCTGGTTTGAAGGCAGGCTGCTTGGAGATGGCTGGAGAGGCCATGGACCCTGAAGACTCCAAGTGGGCAGAACTAAAGGAAATAAATAAAGGTCATTCTTTTATCAATTGTAAAGTGTGAGACTATCTGCCTGCTGTTTTCTGACTATGTAAAGTGACCACAAATGGTAATCAGTGGAGACAATGCATTATGACTTGCTAAGAGCTCCCCAGGAAACAGGAACTGAAGCCTTGAGCAAAAAGCTATCAGGAGACAGGATCATCTGGGATGGAGGGAAATTGTCAAGAAGACCCTTTAAAGTGTAAAACAACTTAAAGGATGACTTAAGAGAATAAGGGGGTGTTATGTATGTATCTAATTTGAGCAAGAGTTTCAAATGGGGAAATGTTTGTGATTGTCTAATGAAACCCTTCGACCCAACCTGGGAGAAATGGGGGTCGTATCTAACCAGGTTCGAGTGTTCCCTGGAAACCAGCGAGATGCAAGGACTCTCAGCAAATCGCAAGAGAGCCCTCTTCTTGAGCCACTGCAGGCCAGACGTGTTCGAGATGGAGGAATCCCTATGAGAACCAACGCCGGTCCAGACCGTTCCAAGCCACTCTCAAAACCCACTACGCTCCTGTGCCTTCTAAATTTGTACAGCGCTATGAATTCCAGCAACGAGTACAAAGGGAAGGAGAACCGGTCAGCGCATACATGGCAAGCCTCCAAAAAGCCGCAACCCATTGCGACTATCGAGATCTGGACGACGCGCTTCTCGAGCAATTAATTTGTGGCGTTAAAGACACGAGACTGCAGAGGCGGCTACTCGCAAAGCCAGACTTAACCCTAGCCGGTGCTCTAGACGAGGCCAGAGCGGATGAAGCTTCCACAAAAGCCGCCGAAGCTCTACAACGCCTGCTATTGAGCAAAGACACTCCTAAGTCGACGCCGGTGCACCGGGAGGAAGCGCAGACCAGCATCGAGGAGGAGTCGGACGAGGACATCTTCCACACAGAGAGAAGGAAGAAGGAACAAAACAACTGCCGAGGAAACTGCTCGAGTTGTGGTGGGGCTCACGAGAGACAGACCTGCAAATACCGAGACGCCGTTTGCAGGCGTTGTGAGAAGAAAGGACACTTGGCAAGGGTCTGTAGAGCCATAATTCCAAGAAACTACCAACCACGTGACCACCACAGCCAACCAGAACCAGTGCGACATAAACAGCCAACCAAAGATGGCGGCGCGAGAAACCGGCGCGAGAATCAAAAGCAGGAAGCCTACAGCACGAAAATCGACCAAGCCAGCACGTCCGTCAAAGAGAAAATCTACACCAAAGTAGAAATCGAAGGGAGGCCATGCGAGATGGAGATCGACACCGGGTCTGCCCTGTCAATCATGTCCTGGGCGACACTAAAGACTCTTCTACCCAACTTCAGCAAACAGAAAACAGCCTGCTTTACCTACGTTTTCATTTTCAGCATAGCTTGGTTAGCACAAGCGGAAAAAATCTGCTCCAGCAATTTACCTCTTTGCAGCAAGCAGCAGAGCCCTGTGCAAATCAGCTGAGAGTTGGGAGGCCGATCCAATCAACTTGTGCTAAATAGGATGTGCTGAAGCTGAAAGGAGCTGTTTTTTATTGCTGTTTGCTTGCAAGGAGGCAGAGGCCAAAGGGTGGGGGCCAGTGGGTGGGCCAGGCTATATTTGGTGTATAAGACACACCTAAATTTTCACCCCCTTTTAGGGGGGGGGAAGGTGCATCTTATACTCTGAAAAATACAGTAACTGGAAACAGAATCTGAGTCAGCAGGGAGATGTTCATGGAAAGAAGGCAAATGCAGCAGTAAGAATCTCAGGAAGTGAACGTTCTGGTTTGGGGAGACCCCAACTCAAGTACCAGGTCCCCTTGCAGGCACCACGCTTGGAGGAGAATTTGCTGTTTTAGAGTTGAGCCAGTGAAGCAGAGAAGTTCAGTCTCCTCTTCATGGATTGTCTGAATGCAAAGACTGAGCAGCCATCAGTCAGAGAAGCTTTAACTGGGATTCCTGCAGAGAGGAGGGGTTGGGCTAGATGGTCTCAGGGTCTCCTCCAAATTTATAAAGGTTATCATGCCACAACATGTAACTATTGTGCTGTTGTTGCTCTAGCCCCACCTAGTGGCCAGGGGCAGATAAGCCTAACTGTATGGCCTGAAGCCAGACTCCCTTTTCTCTCAGCCTTTGGAGGAGACGGAAGCAGCCGGTTTGACCGAAACACATGGTCATCCAGAGGCCTCCGTCCCTCACACGGAGCATCCCTGGAGAGATTCCAGCTACTTCTTTGTTGGCTGTTAGTTAATGCTGCCTATCTCCTATTTATATTTGATTCTCACTCCTTGCATTTCCTCAGTTTCTCCGTGCCCTTTTCACCCAATGAAACACCCAGCCACCCCAGGCTCCCTTTCACTGGAGGAGAAGAGGGGGGTTGAGCTGCCTGTTGAGCTGCACACAGACCCACCTGCAGTGGGGACGGAACAAAGGGGAAATTCCACCATGCTCATCACAAACCCACAAATACAGGAATTTTATTTAAAAAAGAATACAGCATTTTCAAATGAGCAGAGTTTAATATAAAAATGCCATGGTATCTACTCTTTGGAACCATTATTCCCTCAGCAATTGAATTGGACAGATCTGTTGAGGTGGTTCCCCACCTTCTTCTCTGGATTCCTCCTACAAAGGATCTAAGATTAATGAATCCATATTGGGACCCCATACCTGCCATGGCTGCAGCCTTGGAGACCCCAAAGTCTTTTCTCCCTCCTTCCTTCTCTTCCTCGATCTGGAGGAATAAGCGGCATTCAAGGCCTGGGCCAGAGTCTTCATGATACTATAACATAGAGAGTGATTTGGGACCCGGATCCTGTTCCTTTTCTCCTGGGTCTCCAGTGGGGCTTTCTGGGTGCATCTTCTGCGGCCTTTGACAGAAAAGACGTTCTTTGAAAGAGAACAGCGGAAATAAAGATCTTGAAACTTTCTTTCCACAAAGAAATGGGGTTCAAAGGCAGAATCAATTGGCCTTTTTTTTACCTGATAACTAAAGTTCAAAATACTATGGATGTATTTGAGAAGTCTGCGCGTTCTATGCTTGTTTATTTTATACCCTATAAAATTTGTGAGGATCCAGACTTTTCCTTCAATGGGTCCTGGCAGACGCATGAATGTTAAATGGAAAGGAAGAATTCTGCCCCAAATGGAATCAAATTCTATGAAGTGAACAAAGATGTTGACTTGTCTCCACTTAGAGAGGGAATCCCTGAGGTATGCTGTATATCCAGTTGTTGAGAACAGTTGTGATATAACCACACAAATTCCACTCCTGACAAGCACAGGAGTAAAAGTCCTCATGAAATTCTCTCCCTTCTCTGTGTCTGAAGCAAAGAGGCCAATCAGGGTCCATCTGAAATGGAGGAGCAGTTCGACAATTGCTGGGTACTGGAATCCTTCTTTGGCCTCCATATGGTGGAAAAAAGGGAATTGACTTTTATCACTCAGAGCCTCTGAAACCATGTCATGACGGATCTGAAAAAGCAATGAAGAATGCTATGTTATATTTGGGGTCAAATCAAGTCCAAAATATTAGATTTTAATAAATCCAACCTGGTTCTCATGAATGTTATTAGAATAGTTTGTTAATCAGACATTGTTTAAAATATTAAAGACAGACTATTAGCAAAAAGAGCCTGTAGTACAGTGGACTAAAGCACTGTTATTAACATCTGCTGCTTGCAATTACTGCAAGTTCAAATCTCACCAGGCTCAAGATTGACTCAGCCTTCCATCCTTTCTAAGGTAGGTGAAATGAAGACCCAGATTGTGGGGGCAATAAGCTGACTTTGTATAAATATACAAAAGTATCAAGGCTATTGCTTAACGCATTGTAAGCTGCCCTGAGTCTCCGGAGAAGGGCGGCATATAAATTAAAGCAAAAAAAAAAAAAAAAAGATTGTATAATAAAAGTGGAAAATAATGAGCAAATTAAAAAACAATAAAAATGTAAACCATATTACTGTATCACCCTTACAATTGATTACAATTAGATTAACACGTGCAAATGCCAACTGGAGTATTCTATTCCAATAAAGGGCCTATTATAATTTTCCGAGGATTGCTGCATCTTTTTTTGCTTCTCTATCCCAGATTCTTTTTGGAGGAATTTTTTTAACTTCTTTCTCCAGTTATACAAGAAACATACAAGAAACAGGCAGACCTCAAAGCCTAATAAGATTTGTCAGTTGCATAATCCAAGTTTGGTCTTTAATTGAAGTTTTGTCTGTTCCAACAGCCACAATTTTCAGAGTCTGCTAGTTTCCATAGATTACATTTTATGCCAATGTCCATTTTCTGAATTTAGACAAAGCAGAAATTGTGTAAATTCCCAAATCAGCTCTGAGGGCAGCAGCTGGAGTCCTTTTACCCACCCCAAGTTCCTCCTCAGAGGCTGAGATTGGGTTGGTTCTGCTGGTGGTTTCTCTCTGGAGCCCCAAACATCAGATTGATGGAAGAACATGGGGGAAAAACTGGGCCTCATATACTTTAATAACTGGGGCTGAGGAAGCTGGAGAGCTGTGAGGTTTTCCTTTAAGCACCACTTTCACTCCTGCCCTTTCTCTAACTGAGCTCCTTGGATGATGAGGGAGCCAAGATTCAGGCTCAGAGAAAACAAGCCCAGGTAAGGAAAGGTGTTACTTGCTCTAATGGCTGACCATCTATGGCTATGATGTCATTTCCCAAAGACCATCACTTTTGAACTTGCTTTATAAATTATCAGATAATTATTATGACAAAACAATTCAAGTCTTCTTCACAGGGTATACAATTCAATGTGTAAGTATGATAATATCACATTATCTCTGTAAATCAGTGTATTCCAATAGGAATTTAGCAGGCCAAACATGTGTACCTATAACGGAACTTATAACAAAATAAAAGGGTTGGAAGGGACCTTGGAGGTCTTCTAGTCCAACCCCCTGTTCAAGCAGTAAACCAGGCATAATAGCAGTAACTGTGAGAGGGATCCTGGACTCTTGGTGGACAACCAATTAAATAGGAGTCAAGAGTGTGCAGCGGCAGCCAAAAAAGCCAATGCAATCCTAAATTGCATTAACAGAGGGATACAATCAAGATCAAGAGAGGTACTAATACCACCCTATAAAGCCCTAGTAAGACCACACCTAGAATCCTGCATCCAGTTTTGGTCACCACACTATAAAAAAGATGTTGAGACTCTAGAAAAAGTGCAGAGAAGAGCAACCAAGAGGATTAGGGGACTGGAGGCTAAAACGTACAATGAACGGTTGCAGGAACTGGGCATGGCTGGTCTAGTGAAGAGAAGGACCAGGGGAGACATGATAGCAGTCTTCCAATATTTGAGGGGCTGCCACAGAGAGGAGGGGGTCAAGCTATTTTCCAAAGCACCCAAAGGTCGGACAAAGGCCTGACAAGGAATAATGGATGGAAACTGAACAAGGAGAGATTCAACCTGGAAATAAAGAGATAAAGTTGCCTTCAGAAGTTGTGGGAGCTTCATCACCGGAAGCTTTCAAGAAGAGACTGGACCGTCATCTGTCAGAAATGGTGTAGGGTCTGCTTGGACTAGATGACCTACAAGGTCCCTTCCAACTCTGTTAATCTGTATCTATCTATACTATTCCAGACAAGAGGCTGTCCAGTCTCTTCTTAAAAGCCTCCAGTGATGGATCACCCACAATTTCTGAAGGGGAGACGTTCCATTCCTCACAGTTAGGAAATTTCTCCTTAGTTCTAGGTTGTTTCTCTCCTTGATTACTTTCCATCCATTGTTTCTTGTCTTGCCTTCTAGTACTTTGGAAAATAGGTGGACCTCCTCTTCTCTGTGGCAGCCCCCCCAAATATTGGTACATTGCTATGATGTCACCCCTCGTCCTTTTCTGTATACTACATGCACTGCATTTCATTGGTCCACTAATTTAGTCATTTTTGTCAAAGAATGAAATAACGTTTATTTGTGATCTGTTTTTTGACCCTGCATTAGTCCTAGTAAGTCATTCATATCTAGACTGAAGAACAAAGGTTCAAATATGCATCTTTCCCTTCCCCCTTGGTAAGCATAGATTCTTCTTCTCATGGCTCCATTGAGCCCAAACCTCCCTCTCAAACAAGGGCTTGGATCAGGGCCAACAGGCTGAGCTCCATTTTGAGGGCAAAACATTTTCTCCATCATATTTCTCTGTTTATTGAGTCAAATGCTGCACTAACATCTAGAAAACCTGCAAACATTGTTTTACCTCACTGATATAAATTAGATATTTCAAGACAAACTTGTTGCCAATATTAGATTATTAATTTATGCATTATTTTTTACAAAATCTACAAAGCATTTAACTCTACCTAAAACCTTCTGCTTCTTCTGCAAAGAATGCATTTTTCTCAAGTTTAACTAAGAGGATCATGGCATAAATTTTAGCCAGAATATCTGCTAGTCTATTTGGCCTATAATTGCTAGAGCCCTTTTTATTCCACATTTAGACAGGTAAAGTGCTATTATTGCCAACTTCAATCCAACTGGATAGGGCTGACATTATTTATCTGTGAAAATGAAGATGCCAATAGAAGCCCCAACAACCAGGGATATTTTTTGATCAGTTAAATAGTTGATAAAATGTCTTCTCCAGGGAATGTATTGCTTACATTTCAGGCCTTTTTTGATGAATCTCAACATGAACATAATGGGGTAAAACATTGATGTTTTTGCTAATGTAGAGAAAAGCAGCTCTTGAATTCCATGGAGAAGACATGATTGCATCTATTCCTCACCCACCACCACCCACCCCTCACTTTACCAGAGGGAGAAAAAAAGACAAACCTGTGGGACTTTGTAGGTGCCTCCAAATGTTGATATCTGGATGGAGATCTCCCTGTCAGCTCCATCAAGAAGAGCCAGAAGATTCTCCTTCCTTCCACAGCCGTAGTTGGGGACATTGGCTTCTCCAGTGGAGAGCATGTCCAGCAAGGCATCTGAAGTGCGGAAAGGGCTCAAATGGTTGTCATGGATGTTGTAGCCAAGTGTGAGGTTGTGCAGGAGCTGGGAATTCTTGTTGACCATTTGAATGTTGAAAATGAATCGTATGCCATATGAAAAACCATAAAGATCCCTATTGTTAAAACATGGTATTATAATCAAAAGCAACAATAAATATTGATTTTAATATATAATCCTCCACAAGTCTACTGAGCCTTAAACCAACATTGATCCAAAAGCAATGATCAGTTACACAAATATGGAAACGGGCTGAAATACAGCAACTACAACTGATTTCACCACTACTTTAAATTCATTATTCAAGTGATAAATTAAGGATTGAAGTGAGAAAGGAAAATAATCTGCAGCCCTTTCAGCTTTTTTTCAGACCCATTTTTGGATTTGAGTCTCTTTCACAAAATCGGACCAAAGAGAGAAGCCATAGAAATCAAAATCATTCAGGAAATTAGACATATTCCCCAATATAGGAATAAATGAAAAATAAAAAAACTGAAAAGAAGGAGAGTGTTAGAATGGAGAGAGTGCAACTCCATCACCCTGAATGACTTACGGATCATGGAAAACAAACTGAAGAGAAGGAGCCACATTGAAAAGCAACTTTCTATGCAATCTTTCACTTCCAGTGATGACTATACCAATGAGATGGTCTCCTGGGCTGTAAAAGCTCTGTGGTTGTTTTCCATCCTGGTTCTCCAAACTCAGTGGGCATTTCATTCTCAGCTTCCCAGAGACTGGATGAGACAAAATCAGCAGCAGAAGCAGAAGCAGGAGGTCCATCATTCATGGGGTGAATCAATGATTCCCTTTCCTGTTTCTAAAGAAGAATTAGAAGAATTCAAAGGACTTTCACAAGGTGGAACATCCAGTTGCTTTTTCTCAACACAGAGAAACACTCAGCTTCCTCTGGAAAGGAGAGAGATGTAGATTCAAGAGCACAGACCCTGCCTGTCCCAAAACACCATATTTCTCTGCCCAAAGTCTCCCCTGGAGGATTCAGCCAAAGAGCAGAGCTGAAACTTTTACCATAATTCTCCCTCTCAGGAGGGATCCCTGGATAATTCAGCTAGTTCTTGCAGT
Source organism: Pituophis catenifer annectens (assembly GCF_029215685.1). Lineage (NCBI taxonomy): Eukaryota > Metazoa > Chordata > Lepidosauria > Squamata > Colubridae > Pituophis > Pituophis catenifer. The sequence goes on along the minus strand of NW_027256905.1, from coordinate 719,861 downwards.
CAAAGATTGTTGGGAAATTCTCTGGAGGGAAATGAAAGGGAAATAATCCCCATGTGATTCAAAATAACAGGAGCAGAGATGGAATTAAATCCATCATCTAGAATTTAGAGTTTTGGGAGCTCCATGCAGGGAATACATGACACCTGTGGCTGAAATAACAAATAAATCTGATATTTGTTTGCATAGTGATGAAAGACAAAACTCTGGGGGCCAGTTAATTCCAGAGGTTGACACAGATCTGAAATAGCTGCCAGCTGAGTTGGAGCCAAAATTTACTTTATTTTGAAAGCTAATGCTCAAGGGCACCGCAGAAAAGGGCTGATGCAATAGTGCAGCCAGTCTCTAAGAACAAAATCAACTTTAGTGAAAAACTATAGTAGTTTTTCGAACTTTGCAGAGTTAAAAAAAAATTAGAGAAAGAGAGGGGGGGAGAGAGAGAGGGATGTTAGGAAAAAAAACAAGTGAAAAGAGATGAAGAGATTAAACTTTAATGAGAAAGTAGTTATCAGAACTTTGCATAGTTGAAAAAACACACAGAGAGACATAAACACAGAGAGGTTAGCAAAAAAACAAGTGAAAAAAGATGGAGAAATCAAGGCTGCCTCTCACCCCATGTGGGGAGGGGAGGGAGGGAAGGGGAGCTCAGGATCCTCGTGTTGCAGATGGAAAGCTGATCTGCAAAATCCAACTTCCATCTTCAGAGACCTGGGAATGCAGAAGCCCATGTCCCATGTTCCCCTGCCACCCTTTCCCATGCACAGGCCAGGCAAGGGGACCTCTGCCTGGCTGAGTGGGGAGCCCCTCTTGGGAGAAGGAAGCTGGGGAGCCTGGTGGTGAGGAAGGGAAGCAGATCTGCAAAATCCCCCTCCAGGTTCCATCTTCTGAGTCCTGGAAACAGGGGAGACCATATCCCATGTTGCTCAGCCATCTCTTTCCATGCATGGGGCACCCAGGGCAAAGCAAAGCCCAGACCCATGGAGAAAGCCCAGGATGGCCAGGAAGGAGGAGGGGATCTGGGGAATTCCTGGGAAGAGACTAACCTGGTTTATGGGTCCCTGGGTTGAATGTTGGGGGGACGCAGCCCCCAGGGTTTCTCCAGCCTTGCTTGGGCTCCATGTCTTTCCAGGAGAGGCCCAATTGGGGGAGTAGCCATGCAGGGCTGGGTCTTCCAAGGGGGATCCCACATTGCCCGGGAGGAAAGGGCAGCCAGCCTCACCCTGGAGGGGACCCTCTGTGACTCTGAGGAAGATGGGGGTCCCCTGTGGCCCCTCCAGAGCCCCCAGCTGAGGAGACCCTCTTCATTGCAGCCTTTTCTGGGGAAGGGGCTTAAGCCCTCCCTCTGGAGTTCTGGCAGCTTTTGCCTCCTTCTCATCCCCCCCAAAGCTTTGAATTTTGCTCTTTATTTGACTCCCCTCCCCCCTTTGGCTTGGCTTCTTCAGCCTCTTCTCCATCACGCTGAGGGCAGGGAAGCTCCCAGGCAACCGTCTCTTCCCCCTCTTTGATTGGCTACAGGGTTGTCATGACGAAGGGGGTGGGAATAGAAGCAGCCACTAGAGAGAAAGAGAGGCGGGACTTTTGTCTTCCCTGAGAACTGGAGAATTTGAATGCGAAATCTGCTTTCTTTTAGGAAATCCTGTTCAGATGAGGCCCAGAATCAGAAGGAGAGAAGAGACGGAGAAAATGATGGAACGTTTAAAAGATACAGTAAAGAATGAAAGAAAAATTAAAACTTTGAGAGAAGAATAGAAAACAGAAACTAAAAGCAGATTTTAAAAAAGATCAAAGTCTGTAGGAAAAGGAATTTAGCTTTATAAAGAGTGACTCTTGAGAGACATATTGCAATTAAAACCAAAGAATTATAAATGTCGGCCTCAATCAACTATTTTGGAAATGTGAGGTGTATCCGCAGTTTCTCAGCTTGTTCCTGGCTTCTTGGTGAGGCTGCTAATCAACCCAGAGATATAAAACAACATCTTAAAAGGAGGAAGCCTAACCAGGGATTAGCTGAACAAACTAGGATTCATTGCAAAATGGTCTCCGGCTTATTCAGCAATGTGTGAATTAGCCAAGTTTTGGTGCAGGGCTTTAACTCCTTATATAAGGGAATAATGTCGACCAGCATTTTTCAAGCTTGGAATTTTAAGAAGAATGGACTTTTAATTCCCAGAATCTCCTGGCCAGTATGATGAAGTCCCTGCATTGTTGGGTGGGGAATCCTGGGTGTTGAAGTCCATTCATCTTAAAAGTTTGAAAAACACGGACTTCCGGTTGGCTCCGCAAGCTTTGAAGACGCTCTTTTACGAGCGCCCGATCCCCGGTTCCGTAAAAGCCCCAGAACAGCCGAAAAACAGCTGTCTGGAGGCTTGGAACCCTCTCCCCAGGCAAAGGGGAGAGAGAAGAGTCGACAGGCGGAGGTAGAGCCCCCTAAGTGTGCTAGGAGAAATCCTGGGGCGCAAAGGGTGTGGGCTCCCTATAGAAGCCTGTTAAGCTGCTCCAGACCAGGGACGACTCCACCAAAGCAGAGCTAGAAGCTGCGACCAAAATCTGCTGAAAATCAATGGGGGGACTTTTAACATCTTTACTTTGATTCCAGACAGAGCAAATCAGGAGAAAACAAAAGGAAAACTTGCAAGTAACACTTAAACTCCGTTTTAAAATGCAGAAAATGGCGCCTGAGGGCGGGAGGAGGAAACTACCAGGGAAAGTGCTTGTTAAGGCTTGTTAAAGTTTGCAACAGTGATACAGCTACTGGATTACACCCTAAGAGAAAGTTTTAAAGGGGAAGCGTCCATGGAAAGAATTTGGTATTGAGGAAAAGAATTTGGTACTGACTTTAACTAAAATCTGGTGTGGAAAAGAGTTGAATTGTTGTCCTGATAGCTGGATGAATACAAAGTGGCTGAAATATGGCTGACAACAGGGCTGGTGAATCAGCAAATTCCCAAGCCGTGACTGTCCAGGCTTTTCAAGAACTTCTAGACTCTTTTACTTCAGCCCTGTTGAATACAATTGAAAGGGGCTTTTTCAAAAAACAGCTTGGGAAAATATAAGCAGTTGTTAGAGGGACAGCAGGAAATTATTCAGAAGAATTTGTTTTTGGAAGATCAGGAGATGGACAGGATTAAGAGACTGGCTGGCACAGTTGAAACAAAGATTTTGGTGGACGTTTCCAGTCAAATGACAGAAAAGCAACAAATAGTTTCTTTATTGCAAGCTGACAATCTTTATGGCAACAAATTTTGGCTATATGGACAAAGAAATGGACTGAATGATTATACAAGCAAGACAAGACGAACTGGGGATTTCAAGTTAGAAAACGTGACCTCAAGAAGAGAGCGAGTATTTCAGAAACATCAACCTCAAATCACCATTTTAAAAGTTTCAAAAATAAAATTGGGGGGGCTGTTGAAAGAATTTATAAAAAAAAGGATTGGAAAAAATATAGAAAGAAGAGAAGAACAGAAGATTAAGAAAGATATCTACCTGTGGATTTTGAAATTGGCATCGGGCAAATATGTGTTTTAATGGTATTAAGAGATTTATAAAATGTTTAACATAAGGTTATATTATTTTAAAAGATATATGAGATAAATTGTATAAGCTTTTAAGATGCCTAACCCTTTGAAGCGAAGAGGATTAATGTTAAATTCAGAATTTTATTGCAAAATGATAATTAGTTTTGGTAGTAAAGGGCTGCTCTCTAAAATGTTAGAGGTATTAAGACGGTTAATTGAAAATTTGAAAGACATCCTCCTGTAGATTCTGAAATTTATATTTGGTAAACAAGTGTTTCAAAGGTACCAAGATATTTTTAAAATGCTTAACATAAGACTATATTATTTTAAAAGATATATGAGATAAAATGTGTAAGATTTTAAGATGAAAAATTTTTCTTTCCTTTTTTTTTTCTTTTCTCTTTCTTTTCTCTCTTTGAAGGAAGAGGATTAATATTAAACTCAGAATTTCACTAGGGAGTAATGTTTAAAAAGAATGATGTTCGAGGGTATAGAAATGGAATTTATTCATGATTTTTACTGTTTGTAAGACTGCTAAAGTATCGGATTATACATCAAGGAAAAAAAAAATTTATAAGTAGGAAGAATGAACTTAATTTAATTGGTTTTGAGAATATATAAAAGGGAGGTTGATGAATTGGAGCAAGGGAGTTAAAGAACATGTGAGAGTTTTGAACTTTATAATTTGTTAGTTTATTTTAGCATATGTTTGTTAGATGCTATACCCTGTTTTTGCTCTGGGAAGTCAGGGGGGGTGGGGAGGGTGGGATAAGGGATGGGGGGGGAAAGTGGTCAATAGAGAAAGGTTGTAGCAGAAGAAAGTATATTCTATGAGTAGAATATAGGAGTTGCTCAGACACTAAAGGAGGAAAATATTTCACAGCAAAGAAGTTAGAAAGGAGAGAGGAGGAGAGGGTAGGAAGAGGAGAGGGAGGGTGAGGAATGGAAGAAAGGAGAGGAGGAAGGGAAGGGAAGGGGACAGGAGTAGGAGTGAAGGTGAGAAGGGGGAAAGAAGAGAGAAGTGGGGGAAAGGGAAAGGAAGTAGGATAAGGTGACCAGACGTCCCGCTTTTGGCGGGACAGTCCCGCTTTTGAGCAATTTGTCCCGCGTCCCGTGGCGTTTCAAAAAAGTCCCGATTTTTCTTGAGCCCCAGCTGATGGCTAGAAGAAAAAAAAACTGTTTAAACTCTTGCCCGGGGCTTCAAAGGGCCGCCCTACAGGCAATCAGTGTAAAGCAGTTTTTTTTTCCCCTAGCTAAGCTTCAGAAACGAAAACGAAACCGAAACCAGGGTCTTTGGTGCAGCGTGACAAAATGAGGCAGAGAGAGATTTATTTTTATTTTTATTTTTCCTCCCCAAAAAAGGTAGGTGAAAAACTGCAAACAATGGGAAATTTAGGAGGAGAGTTCAAAATTTTAAAACACAAAGGAAAAAAAGCTGTATTTAACTAGGGAATTGTAATAATTGAGATACTATTAATTGTATATTGTGTTGAAAGCAGAAATGGTTAAGTTGTGGTTCGGAGGAATATATGGGAGAAATTATTTGGTTTATTATTATTGGTAAATATAATTAATTGATTTGTAAGAAATTGGATTGCATGGAAATAATTGGAATATTCATGTTCATATTGATTAATATACAAAAAAGATAGTTTTATAACTAATTGATTTATATTAAAATGTTGAATTTGTATTAAACAACTGTATTACATAATTACATAATTAAACAATGTGAGGATGGATATAAAAATAGATGACAATGGGAAGGGGTATAATATAGAATAGAAGGGAAATATTGAATTTGATTAAGATTAGAGATGAGGATGAAGGGTAATATTGGTTTTTTTAAAAAATAGATGAGGAATAAATATGGCAAAAAGGAAATATAGAAATTGTAAATTTAATTGAAATGACTAAACGCTGTTTAAATTTGTGAACCAGCCAAATATTCTGTTCAAAGAAAATACATTGTATGTTTGTATGTGTGTTTCTAATTATTGCTATTTATTCATATTTGTTCTCTTTTATTCTTTAAAGTTTAACAATTCATTCTTTATCTTAATATCTTTATATTTGTTTGGGGTTGGCTTTCTTCCCTTTCATCTTTTTTATTGTACAGCAATCTTTCTCCTCAAACCTACCACCTCTCTCTTTTCTTTCCTTCTTACTTTCTCTTCCCACCACCCTCTTTTTCTCCTCCCTACTTCCTCTTTCTTTCTCCTTCTCCTCCTCTCTTCCTCCCTCTCTTACCCTCACTCCTACTCTAATTTCCATTCCTTCATCCCTCTCTATTGCTGTAATCCTTTAATGCATATGGACTACTCAGAGGGCTGAAAAAGTTATTTTTGACTGGTCCTCACACTTTTGACCAGTCCTCGAACTTATGACTGTCCTCACATTTTACATTTTTGCCCTATCTTGTCATCATGGTGAAGAGAAGCAGTTGTGAAATGAGTGACATGGTTGTTAAGAATGCTGCATGGGCATAAATGTGAGGATGGTCATAAGTGTGAGGACCAGTCAAAAGTGCGAGGACCTGTCAGAAATGACTTTTTTCAGCTCTCTGGTTAGTCCTTTTGTGCATATGGACTACTCAGAGGGCTGAAAAAGTTATTTTTGACTGGTCCTCACACTTTTGACCAGTCCTCGAACTTACGACTGTCCTCACATTTTACATTTTTGCCCTATCTTGTCACCATGTTGAAGAGAAGCAGTTGTGAAATGAGTGACATGGTTGTTAAGAATGCTGCACGGGCATAAATGTGAGGATGGTCATAAGTGTGGGGACCAGTCAAAAGTGCGAGGACCTGTCAGAAATGACTTTTTTCAGCCCTCTGGTTAGTCCTTTTGTGCATATGGACTACTCAGAGGGCTGAAAAAGTTATTTTTGACTGGTCCTCACACTTTTGACCAGTCCTCGAACTTACGACTGTCCTCACATTTTACGTTTTTGCTCTATCTTGTCACCATGGTGAAGAGAAGCAGTTGTGAAATGAGTGACATGGTTGTTAAGAATGCTGCATGGGCATAAATGTGAGGATGGTCATAAGTGTGAGGACCAGTCAAAAGTGCGAGGACCTGTCAGAAATGACTTTTTTCAGCCCTCTGGTTAGTCCTTTTGTGCATATGGACTACTCAGAAGGCTGAAAAAGTTATTTTTGACTGGTCCTCGCATTTTTGACCAGTCCTCGAACTTATGACTGTCCTCACATTTTACGTTTTTGCCCTATCTTGTCACCATGGTGAAGAGAAGCAGTTGTGAAATGAGTGACATGGTTGTTAAGAATGCTGCATGGGCATAAATGTGAGGATGGTCATAAGTGTGAGGACCAGTCAAAAGTGCGAGGACCTGTCAGAAATGACTTTTTTCAGCCCTCTGGTTAGTCCTTTTGTGCATATGGACTACTCAGAAGGCTGAAAAAGTTATTTTTGACTGGTCCTCGCATTTTTGACCAGTCCTCGAACTTATGACTGTCCTCACATTTTACGTTTTTGCCCTATCTTGTCACCATGGTGAAGAGAAGCAGTTGTGAAATGAGTGACATGGTTGTTAAGAATGCTGCACGGGCATAAATGTGAGGATGGTCATAAGTGTGAGGACCAGTCAAAAGTGTGAGGACCTGTCAGAAATGACTTTCCAGCCCTCTGAGTAGTCCCTATACACATAGCCATGGCCACCCGGTCACATGACCAGCTAGCCACGCCCACCCAGTCACATGGCCTCCAAGCCACGCCCACACAATAAGCCACGCCCACAATGGTGTCCCTCTTACCAATGTTAAAATCTGTTCACCTTACCCTATACACATAGCCATGGCCACCCGGTCACATGACCAGCTAGCCACGCCCACCCAGTCACATGACCAACTAGCCACGCTCACAAAATAAGACACGCCCACAATGTCCCTCTTTACCAATGTTAAAATCTGGTCACCTTAAAGTAGGATGAGGTGGGAGAGGAGGCAGGAGAAAGTAGGAGAGAAGAGGAGGGAGGGAGGGAAGGGAAAGAAAGGAGGAGAAGAAGAAGGTTTGTTGTGGAATGAGGGGAGAAAGAGAAGAAGAGCAACTCCGAATGTAATTAAAATGTCTTATTTTAATGCTTTCTTTAAGGGAAACATGTATATGTAGGATTTCTTATGTATAAGAAAATGTACAATTTCTATTATGTGGGGAAGGGGAAAGGGTGGAGGGGAGAAATTGTTTGTATTTCTTATAAAACTTTTCAATAAAAAAAAGAGGATGCAGTAGTGGACTGATCTGGACAAGCTGAAGCAGACTTGGATTTAAACAGGGGTGGGAGACCACCAGGAGATGCCAGGGTTCGGATGAGAAGGGAGCCAGAAGCTTTTTCTCCCTTTTCCCTCCCCCGTTTTCCCTACCATTTTCTCCTGCATTTCTGCATTTTATATTATAAACTGAGAAAAAAATGAAAAAGCAGAGAGAGAGAAAAAGGCAGAGGCCGACCTCTCCTGCTCTCAAGAAAACTGCCTGGATGCAGCCATCCAATTCATGGGGCTGATCCCACCACACCAAGGGCAGGGGGGCTTTCATTCCTGTGGGACCTGCAGAGTGACCAGCTGATGTCGGAAATACTCAGTTAATGACAATGACTATTGCAAGGACCCACCTCCAGAACCCGAGGAGTTGGGGGGGGGCTCTCTGTGTCCAGGAGGTTCTCTCCTTTGCTCTCGGATGGGGCTGCTCTACCCCAAAAAGACCCAGGGGGTGGGGGGACTTGGGGCTTCCTGCTGGAAGACGAGGCGGCAGTGGTGACCAGCAGGGCCTTTGCCCAAAATCCGCCCTACCTTAACATTGACAATGGTTAAGGCAGCAGGCTAGGAAGCAGAAGATCCTGAGTTCAAGTCCTGCCTTAGCCCTGAAAGCCTGTTTGCTGACCTCGGGACAGACACTCTCTTTCAGACAAGCCCACCTCACAGGGTGATTGTTGTGGGGAAAAGAGGAGGAAGAAGAAGAGTTGGACATGTTCACCTCCTTTAGTTATTTGAAAAAATAATAAAACAATGAAAATAAAATCTAACAAAAATAAAAACTGGCTTTCCTGCTTCTGTTTGCATGGATTCTGTCACAGCCTTGTGCAGATACAGGAATTTCTCTTCTCACAAGGAGGAAGAGGTGTTTTTTTTAATCATCCCTTCCAACTTCACTCAATCACTTTTTTGCAGCCTTTGGGGGCACCAGTGGGGGCATCGGACCCCCTCCCAGCCCTGGGACACAGCAGGTTTCCCTGTTTTTTTGGGAAAAATTCCTTCCCCAATCAGAGTCTGCTGGAGCCCCATCATCCACTTCCCTCCCTGCCTAGGATCAGCTGAATTCCTCCATTCAGACAACAGGAAAAAGGGAGTTTGCACAGAGCCTCTGGGTCAGCCTCCATTCTTCCACACAGAGTGTCCCACTCACTCCACAAACCCAAATTCTCCCTCAGTTCCTGGATAACTCCAGATATCACTCGGCTGAGCTCACAGCAGGGCCAGGGCGGCTGAGAAATTGGGACGGAAGGGACCACAAACACCCCACAAACCTTTCCAGCCACAAGAGACACTTAGACACAGACTGTGGTCTCTCACACACTTCTCAATGGTGCCTTTATGTGGCAGTGGGAAGAGTTATGGGATCAATCTCACAACACTCTCCCTATAGGGCTGCCCCATCTGTTGTCCCTGGTGGCAGATGGAAGATTGTGAATCCCACTCCTGACACCAGTTTCTATGGAATCAAACACAGGACCTAAAAAAACCAATAATCCAGGCTCACAGCAGTTGTTATTTATTCAGTGTCCATTGGAGGAATTTCTCCCCAGAAAATAGTGGGAGGAAATCCTACAGACAGAAGGATGGACTCATATTTATACATACCAGGAAAGGAGGAGAAAATGATAATCATACATATGCATATTTCATTTAATAGATGATGTACGCACGAATATTCAGAATTAGCAAGACTCAAGTTATCTCCCCACCCTTGAATTGTTGCTACCCTCAAGAAAGAGTTATTGTGTAAACAAAAAAAAAAGTCTCAGTTGCGTTGCCAAAGCAGTTTGGGTAAAATGTACTGAGAAATGAAGGCATCAACATTGCTCTATACATTCCTTCTATATTTCTGTCTTGCTAACATGCTCCCATTTCTCCAAGAAATTTGTCTCCTTAAAATCTTCCACACACCCTTTATTTATTTCAAGAAAAATAGTTGTCTCACTCATGCATGGAGAAGAGCTTGGACCATTATCTATGTTTGAACTGGAAAATGTTAAAAGTTGAAATTCCTCAGTCTCACATTTACACATTTCTTCTGGCTGTAAGCTGCTCCTTTGTGAAGAATTCAATAATTTCCAAATCTGAAACATATACATATGATTTTCTTTGACTCCTGCATACTATCTAAATGTAAAGAATATCTCCTTTCAAATAAAATCTTTAACAATTCTTCCAGTATCATAATGGTGTTATATCTCATGTTTTTACATTTGTTCTGACTGTGAGCTGCTCCTTTGTGTTGAGGTCTGGCCTCAGAAGGATAATGTAGCACTTGGGGATGAAGATGCAGCCCAGCAGACCAGCACTGGAGGCCAGGATGGAGAAGACCTGCACAGCCACCATGGATTTCCCTTTGGTGCTCAGGTAGGTGGGCACAAAAGTCACCCAGACACTGCAGAAGACCAGCATGCTGAAGGTGATCAGCTTGGCTTCGTTGAAGGCCCCAGGCAGATTCCTGGCCAGGAAAGCCACCGTGAAGCAGATGGCAGCCAGGAAGCCCATGTAGCTGAGGGTGACGTAGAACATGACAACGGCCCCTTCGTTGCATTGCAGGATGATCTCTCCAGGATGGGAGTGGAGGTCAGAGTCAGGGAAGGGATGAGAAACTCCCAGCCAGATGGAGCAGATGATAATTTGGACAGCAGAAGAAGAAAGGATGATGGAGTTGGCCAAACTCTTCCCCAACCATCTCTTCACTCGGTTTCCTGGTTTTGTGGCCAGGAAGGCCAGCACCACCGTGATGGTTTTGGCCAAGAGAGAAGAAACAGCAACTGAGAAGATGATGCTGAAAACCGTTTGTCGGAGAAGGCAGGTGGCTTTCCTTGGTTGACCAATAAAGAGAGAAGGAGACAAGAAACAAAGCAGGAGGGAGAACAGGAGGATGTAGGAGAGGTCCCGGTTGTTGCCTTTGACAAGGGGAGTTTCTCGGTATTTCATGAAGATGATTAAAACAAGGCCTGTGGTTAGGAAGAAGAGTAGGGCAAAAGAGACTAGGATGATGCCCAGATGTTCCTCATAAGAAAGGAAGGTTACGACTTTGGGGATACATTGGACTCTGTCCACATTTGGATATTTATCATCTGGACACTTGGTGCATTTTTGTGTATCTGAGAAAGCCAAAAAGCAATATTTCAAACAGCAATATACTGGTTTTTTTACATTTCAAGAAATAGCTTTTTTGGATGACAGCTGTTACCATGGGCATTTTCCAAGAAGTATTTCTTAACTATTTCATTAAAAGGAGCATAAGAAGGATTTTTTTTATTAAAAAATGTAGCTAGGTATATGAAGTTGAGAGAGGTTCTAGGATGTTAATTATTTCCAGTGTAATGTGTAGAATCTTCATAGGAACCTACATTATTAGAGGTTAATAATGAATCATATAATCTTTTTAGGCAAACATCCTGAGTCTTCCCACATGGCAGTTAATATACTGGAGTTGGAGGATACCTACAGTATCTTGTAACATCTGGAAGCAACCTGGAATTAAGGAGAAACTTCCTATCAGTGAGAGCAATTAACCAGTGGAACAGCTGGCCTCCAGAAGTTGTGGGTGCTTCAACATTGGAGGTTTTTAAGAAGAGACTGGATAGTCACTTGTCTGAAATGGTATAGGGTCTCCTGCTTGAATAGGGGGCTGGACTAGAAGACCTCCAAAGTTCCTTCTACTCTATTCTGATTGATTGATTGATTGATTGATTGATTGATTGATCTACATGACTGGCAGAATATTTGTGTAATGAGTTCCCCCCCATAACTATCCACAGCACCAGATTATGGCCCAGTGACACCTTCTCAGTGATCCTCAAGGGAGGCCAATAAACAATGAATTGCAAGGTGTTTCAGAAGGTGGACCTGAAACAATTCATCTAGTTTCAAAGACCTCAGATGTTCCTAGAAAGGTGAACTTAGCAGCACATATCCAAACTAAAAAGCAGAAGAGATATTTCCTCTGCTGTTAGTAAAGCTTGCCCCGTCTGCCACCTCCTCCTCCCATCTCTTCCCAGCCCCTCCTTCCAAGTCTTTTTGATTTACCTCCGTTTAGATAAGAAATTGTGCAGATTAAAAATAAAAAAACCCCAGGTGAGCTTCCATCTGTCTTTTAACTTGCACTTTCATGAAAAGATTCTGGATGGATCCAGTTCCACAAAGCCTCCCATTTTCTTCAGTGTGACCCACCTTCCTGAGTGGAGAAGGTCCCCTCCGGACAAGGAACGCAGTCATAGCAGCAAACAGGCTCTCCTTCTCGAGCCCTCTTGACAAATCCAGGATGGCAACTTTCCACACATTTGGACTGAGGCAGAGACTGAGCAAAAAATCAAGGAATGCCAAAGAAAAGGTGTTAGGACTCTCCGTCCATGGAAAATGGAGGCAGAAATGGATGGAGACAAGTAGCCTCTGGTCTTCACTGAGGTAAATAGGAAACCTCTGACTACTTCTAAACAGATGCAGGAGGTATAACAACTGGCAGATTCTTCCTTTAGTTCCTCCCTTTTGCTTTTAGAATTTAACATTACAATAAAGTAATTTTCTATTTAATAAAGTCTAGAGAGATGGAATTGATATTTTTTTAAGTATGATGATATATTCTTATTAAAACTGAGAACAAAGTTTACTGTAAAAATTTTAGGAAGCTTTTATTCCATTAGATTTTTAAAGCCCTACTAAGCAGGTATATACAAAAGTATGAAGGCTATTGCTTAATGCATTGTAAGCCGCCCTGAGTCTCTGGAGAAGGGCGGCATATAAATTAAAAAAAAAAAAAAACCCGAGCCATTTTGCTCAAGTACTGAGCTGTATTAAATGGGCGGCATATATAAATCGAACTAATAAACAAACAAATAAATAAATAAATAAATAAATAAATAAATAAATAAATAAATAAATAAGATTTTTTAATGTAGAGTAAAACTGTGATGGAGAAAGAAACCTCTGACCATTAAGACCTTGAAAAGTTTCCATAAAACATGGCAAAGCCACTCCACTTAGGTCCCGTCTCTTGAAGAGCTTCCATGAGATGACACCACCTGGCATGGGAGGCCAACCACCCTGGAGACTCCGGGCTTTGCCCCAGTGGCGAAATGTAAAATTTGTTGTGATTGGTTCTGTGGGTGTGGCTTGGTGGGCGTGGCTTGGGGTGGTCATGTGACTGTGTGGGCTTGGCCAACTTTTTTTTTTTTTTTTACTTTTTTAAAGCATTTTTTTTACCAACGGTTCGGGCGAATAGGTAGTAAAAAATTGCTTTAAAAGGTTAAAGAAAAAAAGTTCCGATGATCACAGCTGTGCTGCATGATCATTGGAACCTTTTTTTACCTTTTAAAAGTATTTTTTACTACCAGTTTGCCCAAACTGATAGTTTTTATTACCGTATTTTTCGGCGTATAAGAGGACTTTTTAACACATGAAAATCTTCTCAAAAGTCGGGGGTCATCTTATACGCCGGAGAGAAGAGGAGAACCGGTAGCAAACATCCCTGCCCCCACCCCCATGCCCAGCTGAGCCGCGCAATCATCAGAGCCTTGTTTTTCTTTTAAATGGCTTAAATGGCCTCCAGCTTGCTTACCTTAGCTGCTGGTCGCAATACCTGCAATCCATTGCATCAGCAAGCAACTGAATCTCCCTGCCTGCAATCAAGCTCATCGGTGAGCAGCTCTATCTGCCTGCCTGTCTTCCTGCCTGCCTTGTACCTTCTAATGCAGGGGTCTCCAACCTTGGCAACTTTAAGACTTGTGGACTTCAACTCCCAGCAAAGCTGGCTGAGGAATTCTGGGAGTTGAAGTCCACACGTCTCAAAGTTGCCAAGTTTGGAGACCCCTGTTCTAATGGGTAAGTTTTTTTCCCCTTTGGGAGCTTTAAAAAAAATAGTTAATTGGGGGGTTTTTTAGTTGTTCTTTTTTTAGACCTAGCCATTTAAAGTTTAGGAAGTTTATAAAAATAAAAATAAATTAAAATAATATTTGTGCAGCTTTCTGAGTTTTAGTGTGTTTCTGTAGTGTTTCACTCTAACTACACAAACACACAAAATCTCACAAAGCTGTATGTGGAATTTTGTGTGTGTAAAGTGTGAAAGTTGTTTTTTGGGGCTTTTTGTGGCTGTGTGAGGTTCCTGCTTGTTGCAGGGACCATTTTGGGTCTAGCACAGCTGCTTTAACATTGTGGGTGAGCCAGTTGTGTTGTGTTGTGTTGTGTTGTGTTGTGTGTGTGCAAAGTGTGAAAGTTGTTTTTTTGGGCTTTTTGTGGTTATGTGAGGTTCCTGCTTGTTGCGGGGCCATTTTGGGTCTAGCACAGCTGCTTTTACATTGTGGGTGAGCCAGTTGTGTTGTGTTGTGTTGTGTTGTGTTGTGTTTTGAAGGTTAAAAAAGGGTAAAGAAGTGACATTGACTTGGCCACGCCCACCCAGTCACCTTACCACCAAGCCCCGCCCACTAATTAAGCCACGGCCAAAGAACCGGTAGCAAAAAAATTTAGATTTCACCCCTGACTGAGAGCGTATGCACCAAGACAAATTCCTTGTGTGTCCAATCACACTTGGCCAACAAAAATTCTATTCTATTCAAATCCACCAGGTGGACCCGGATGAAAGCATGCAAGAGGTTTTATGCTCTTCCTCCCATCACTCAAAACTGTCCTGCTTCCCCATTGGCTGGAGACTAGCAAGCTCTCGACCTATCCAGAGCTCCTGTTCAACAATATGGCCTTATTTTCCCCAGCAACCCACTGTCTCCATGGCCTGGTGTGATTCTGCATCACTAACTTTCCATTGTTCTTTTGCATAAATTGTTTATTTTTGAAATATTTCTGTTAAGCTATTGCTCAGAAAGCCCCCCCCCTTTCTTTCTAGACTTTTCTGAATCACATTGTTCACTGTAAGAACAATACCATTTTAACTAGTTTTGTGTTGTGTTGTGTGTGTGCAAAGTGTGAAAGTTGTTCTTTTTGGGCTTTTTGTGGCTGTGTGGGGTTCCTGCTTGTTGCAGGGGCCATTTTAGGTCTAGCACAGCTGCTTTTACATTGTGGGTGAGCCAGTTGTGTTGTGTTGTGTTTTGTAGGTTAAAAAAGGGCAAAGAAGTGACATTGACTTGGACACACCAAGTCAATTATATGTTTATAAGTGACAGTTTTCCTGCTAAGTACCTGCATGTCATAAGCATTTGAATTAAAATTACCATATTGAAATCAAATCTGATGTTTTTTTAATTTTTATTTGGTGTGCGGGTAGTCTTACATGGCGAGTGTAGCCCAAACCCTATATTTTAACAGGAAAATTGGGGGGGGGGGGGCGTCTTATACGCCCAGTCACACGCCGGAAAATACGGTACTACCGGTTTGCCTAAACCAGAGCAAACTGGTAACATTTCACCTCTGCTTTGCCCACTTGAAATGGGACCTCAGGCTTTGGAAAACAGAGAAAAGACACCAAAATTTCTCCCACCTTATTGAGCAACTTTAGCTGTGAAAGAACATCTTGGTCGATAGAAAGTTTCTGTCTTAGAGAATACGCCAGAATCTCTCTCCTGGGATCCTCATCGGGGAGAACCAAGAAGATTTTGATGACCAGATCTGCTGTCAACTCTCCATTTTGGTCCAAGTACAATTTAATGCTGGAAATATTCCAATATTCATTCTTCTCCAGAAAGGGATGAAACTACAATGGGAACATCCAGGAATTTGAAAAGTAGAAAACTTTGTTTCTTATCCCACATTGAATCTTTCTTCCACAATTGTCTAATCGCCAAATATTGTTAAATAGGATACAAATACTGTCATTATCTTCATAAGTGAATGAGAAAGTTTAAGAAAAAATTGTCCATCATATACTGACAAAGCATAGAGAAAATCTAATTAACACAATTGGTCAATTATAGGGAACATTCTAGAGCAGATGACAAATAAAATGAACAGAGGGAAAAAAAGATGATCCATAAACTCTTGGAAAACAAGAGGTTGATTCCCAGAAAGCATGGGTTGATCAAGAAGAAAGTGTCAGGCTAATCTTCTCCCTGGTCATCCTGATGGAAAACACCTCCAGATGGAGAGTGGCTGGCTCTGGAGAATTTGATCGCTGAAGAGGGAGCCGGGTTTAGAGAGGGGAGAGGCACTACCGATCAGTGCTTAGTTTTTTTTTTTTTTTTTTTAAATTTGATTTATATGCCGCCCTTCTCCGGAGACTCAGGGCAGCTTACAATGCGTTAAGCAATAGCCTTCATACTTTTGTATATTTTATACAAAGTCAGCTTATTGCCCCCACAAACTGGGTCCTCATTTCACCTACCTTAGAAAGGATGGAAGGCTGAGTCAACCTTGAGCCTTGGAGAGATTCGAACCAGCAGTAAATTGCAGGCAGCTGTGTTAATAACAGGGTGCACTAAACCACTGTACTATCAAGGCTCTTCATCAACTGATTGAAAAATACGTATCAAATAGACCTGCATCATTCTACGCCTGCTTTATAGATCTCAAGGCAGCCTTTGATACGGTTCCCAGGACTAAGCTATGGGAGAAGCTGGAAGCTGCCTCAATTGACCACAGGCTTCTTCATCTCTTACCTGCCCTACATACTAAAACATCCCTCAAAGTGAGGTGTGATATGCAGGGGTCCCTCTCGAAGTCAGTTAAAACTTAAACGGGGGCATTTTGCCCCCCCTGCTTTTCAACCTTTACATAACTGGCATGGTAAAATGGCTAAACAAACCAAATCACCCCCCCCAAAAAAAATAGGTGACCGAAGCATTGCCCTCCTGCTCTATGCAGATGCCCCTGTGATCCTCTCCAGGACACCAGAAGGCCTTAAAAGAGCCTTGCGAGCCCTTCTCCAGCACTGCAATTACAATCAACTGGACATAAATGATGAGAAAACAAAGATCAAAAAGGCCAAAACTTTATTCATGGTATCTAAATGGCCACTAAATAGAGCAGGGAAGCACCTTCAAATCCCTGGGGGTGGCCATTCAGGCCAAGGGTTCAAGAAACATGCAGCTGCCCTGGGCCAAAGATCAGCCAGCACCATTCTTCATTGTTTCCGCACAAAGGGAGGATACTATGTCCCTGCTGCTATTAAGCTTTTTGTGCCCAAGTCGCTAGCACAGCTCCTTTATGGGACGTTGCTCGGACCGTCAGCTTCATGTTTTACATCATTAGAAGTAGTTCAATCCAAATTCACCAGATCAATTCTCCAGATGCCACGTTGTGTCTCAAATGCACTTCTGCGCCTGGAGACAGGATTGACAGAAGCCGAAGGAAGAATCCGTGTAGCTGTTGTGGCCCACCAGTGGCCAGTGGAGCTGGCAGCAGATTCGGACAGTGAGGAGGTTGGGGAGGGACATGGGCCAGTCCTGGAGTCTGGGGGAGGCTCTGATGAGGGCTCTGTGGTAGTGCGCACACATTCGCGAACCGGTAGGGAAGGTAAATTTTTATTATTATTATTTATTCAATTTATATACCGCCCTTCTCCTATTTGGACTCAGGGCGGTGCACAGCCAAGGATAAAAAACATACTAATACAAAATTTAAAATCAATTAAAAGAATTATACAACTTTGGCCCACAATTTAAAACAATCCAATTAAAACCCAATTTACACTTAAAAAGCAAAAAACTAAAAAGAGCTAAAAAAAGAGCTAAAAAAGAGCTATAAATGAATTTCACCCCTGGATTCTCCCCTCTTCTCTGATCCTTCCCTAGGCAGCCTCTCTTCTCCTCATCCCAAAAGTCATTCTCACCCATCATTGCACTTCCTAAATAGAATATGGGAACTCTGGTGATATCACTGGATTTCAGTATCGGACTCACAAACAATTGTGTGATGTGATTAGAAAACTGAGGGGCGGATGGTATGATAACTAAGTGGATAAAAACTGTCTTCAAAATGATACTCAAATAATTTTTAACCTTTTTAAATTTTTCCTACAACACCTGAAGGTTATGTTTCTTTTTTTTGATTGATTAGTCCATGGACCAAATCAAAGTGCAGAGTTCCAAACACAAATTATTACTAAAAGCCGATAAAAACAATTTAAAATGGAATTTGAATAAAATGTAATTCAAAATGAGATTGGAATAAAATACAATAATATATGGATAAATAAAATATGATAAAATTATATTTCAATATCACCCCTTCAGCCTACCCCAATCAGCCCCACAAATGCCGATCTCAACCGAGCCATTTTGCTCAAGTACTGAGCTGTATTAAATGTTGTTTTCAAATTCTGGCTACAGATAAGGTGAGTCGCTTTGATATGGGATTCCCAATGGGTCCTTCGTTTGGTCTATGGACCAAGGTACCTGCCTCTCACCCTCTTCTGCGGGCAGCAATCAAATAGGATGTGAGCCAGGTCTTCTGCCTCTGCCACTCTGCAAATGCTTGGTGGCCATGTGACTGGGTGGGCATGGCTAGCTGGTCATGTGACCCGGTGGTCATGGCTATCTGCATAGGGACTACTCAGAGGGCTGAAAAAAGTCATTTCTGACTGGTCCTTGCACTTTTGACCAGTCCTCGAACTTACGGCTGTCCTCACATTTTTTCATTTCATTTCATTTATTCGAATTTCTATACCGCCCTTGTCCTTTCGGACTCAGGGCGGTGAACAGCCAGATAAAAAACATCTATACAAACATCACAGTTAAAAAATAAAGTTAAAATAATTTATAAATTTGGCCCATAATTTAAAACTTGTCAATTAAAATAAATATTAAAATTTTAAAACTAACCCTAAAATCAGGACAGACTGGCTAGCTGAAAAAAATAAGTTTTTAGGGCCCGACGAAAAGTCCGGAGGTCGGAGATCACTCGTATCTCTGGGGGTAGATTGTTCCATAGGGTAGGTGCCACCACAGAGAAGGCTCTCCTCCTGGGGGTCGTCAGCCGGCATTGTCTGGCCGACGGCACCCTGAGGAGGCCCTCTCTGTGGGAGCGAACTGGCCGATGGGAGGCTATTGGTGGCAGAAGGCGGTCCCGTAAGTACCCTGGCCCTAAGCCATGGAGCGCTTTAAAGGTGATCACCAACACCTTGAAGCGCACCCGGAAGTCCACCGGAAGCCAATGCAGCTCGCGCAGGAGAGGAGTCACATGGGAGCGCCCCGTCGCTCCCATAATCCCCCGCGCAGCTGCATTCTGCACCAGTTGGAGCCTCCGGGTGTACCCCAAGGGGAGCCCCATGTAGAGAGCGTTACAATAGTCCAGACGAGAAGTGACGAGTGCTTGAGTGACCGTGCGTAGGGAGTCCCGGTCCAGAAAGGGGCGCAACTGGCGTATCAGGCGAACCTGACAAAAAGCCCCCCTGGCCACGGCTGTCATATGCCCTTCTAAAGACAGCCGCGCATCCAGGAGGACACCCAAGTTGCGGGCCCTCTCAGTGGGGGCCAATGATTCGCCCCCAATAACCAGCGATGGCGTCAGCTGGCTATACCGGGACGCCGGCAGCCACAGCCACTCGGTCTTGGAAGGGTTGAGTCGAAGCCTGTTTCTCCCCATCCAGACCCGCACGGCCTCCAGGCACTGGGACATCACTTCCAAGGCATCATTGGGATGGTCTGGGGTGGAAATGTACAGCTGAGTATCATCAGCGTACTGATGGAACTCCACCCCAAAACCACGGATGATCTCACCCAGCGGCTTCACATAAATGTTGAACAGGAGGGGCGAGAGGACCGACCCTTGTGGCACCCCACAAACAAGGCGCCTTGGGGTCGACCGCTGCCCCCCTGTCAACACAGATTGCGACCGGTCGGAGAGATAGGAGGAGAACCACCGCAGAACGGTGCCCCCCACTCCCAGTCCCTCCAGCCGGCGCAACATGATACCATGGTCGATGGTATCAAAAGCCGCTGAGAGGTCTAATAGGACCAGGATAGAGGAATAACCCCTATCCCGGGCCCTCCAGAGATCATCCACCAACGCGACCAATGCCATTTCCGTGCTGTACCCAGGTCTGAAGCCGGACTGGAGCGGATCCAGATAGACAGCTTCATCCAGGTACTGGGGAAGCTGTCACGCCACCACACTCTCAACAACCTTCGCAATAAAGCGAAGGTTGGAGACTGGACGATAGTTAGCCAAAGTAGCCGGATCCAGGGATGGCTTCTTGAGGAGAGGCCTCACCACCGCCTCTTTCAAGGCGGCCGGCAGGACACCCTCGCTCAAAGAAGCGTTGATAATCCCCTGGAGCCAGCCTCGTGTAACCTCCCGGGAAGCCAGCACCAACCAGGAGGGACACGGGTCCAATAAACATGTGGTTGCGTTCAGTCGTCCCAAGATCCTGTCCACGTCCTCGGGAGCCACAGGATCGAACTCCTCCCAGATAACACTCTCAAGGCCTGCCTCAGTCATCTCGTCTGAACTAACCCAGTCGGCGGCCAAGTCTTCCCGAATCTGAGTTATTTTATCATCCAGATACTGTACAAAATCCTCAGCTCGGCCCTGCAAGGGGTCCTCCCGCGCTCCCAGATGGAGGAGGGAGCGGGTCACCCTAAACAGGGTGGCTGGGCGGTTATCTGATGACGCGATAAGAGCGGCAAAATAGCTAGATTTCACCGCTTTTATCACCACTAGGTAGGTCTTAATATGAGACCTTACCAGTGTCAAGTCAGACTCGGAACGACTGGCCCTCCAACCGCTCTCTAGACGTCTTTTCCGGCGCTTCATCTCCCTCAGCTCCTCGGAAAACCAAGGAGCTAAGTGAGTTCGGTGCCGGGTCAGAGGCCGCAAAGGCACGACCCGGTCCAAAGCCCCGGCAGCCGCCCTATCCCAGGCGGCCACCAGGTCATCAGCCGAGTCATGAGCTAGAGTCTCAGGAAATGGCCCAACTCCATCTGGAACCTATCAGGGTCCATCAGGCGCCTGGGGAGGAACCACCTGGTCGGTTCCGCCTCCCTGCGACGGGGTACGGCAGTCAGAAAGTCAAGTCGAAGGAGCGAGTGGTCAGACCATGACAAGGGTTCAATATCTACATCCCCTATATCAAGGCCACTCAACCACTGACCAGAGATAAAAACTAAGTCCAGAGTGTGTCCCCCCATATGAATAGGGCCGTGAATTACTTGGGTCAGGTCCATGGCCGTCATGGAAGCCATGAACTCCCGAGCTACCTCAGATGTTTCACCGATGGATGGCAGGTTGAAATCCCCCATGACCACAAGTCTGGGGGTATCAGCCGCCACCTCAGCTATAACATTGAGGAGCTCGGGCAGGGTCGTTGCCACATGGCAGGGAGCCAGGTACGTGATCAACAGACCCATCTGCGCCCCACGACCCCACTTCACAAAAAGGGACTCACATCCGGCTATCTGAGGTACAGTGGTCTCCCTCGGATCAAGACCTTCTTTTAGAATGACCGCCACCCCCCCCGCCCCTGCCCTGAGCTCTCGGCTGATGAAATGCACGGAAGCCTGATGGGCACATCTCCACGAGGGGAACTCCCCCCTCATGGCCCAACCAGGTCTCCGTGATACCTGCCAGGTCCGCTCCCCCCTCCTGAATAAGATCACAAATGAGGGGGGCTTTATTTACCACGGACCTGGCATTACATAACATCAGCTGGAGACTCGGGCGCTGAGACTCTAAGCAGCCTGGGGAACGGGAAGAGCTAAGGGGACCGGGGCATGCAATCGCTCGGAGATAGCGAGCACATGCCCCCACCACATGATATGGCCCCCTGCTCCCGCCATACCTGCCCCTCCCACTCAGCGTGTTAATAGAGAAGCCCTCACTAGAGGGCATTCTAACAGTCCCCTTTCCCCCAGAGTCCGCACCCCCTACGGCACCATTAATAGCAACCGGACTGGTCTGCAACCCCCGTGGGTTTTCCCCCAAACCCACATAACCTCCCCCACCCTCAGAACCCCTTAAAAGTCTATTTAAAAAAGTCTTTAAAAAACCCCTCAATCCCCTTTTTGCGACATGCCACCTCTCAGGGTCCCAAGATCCGTCATTAAGGTGGGCCCTCGATAACATAGAGGGCCAGGCCTGCGAGAGGGGGGAATCTCGCAGCGCAAGAAGCTTTGCCCTAGAATACATTTTAACACTAGAGTGATAATACAAGTTTGGCCTAGACATGGCCTAGGGGTTTATAATGATGGTTTCAGATGTCCAGGAAGCAAGACTAAGTTAATCGGAAGAGTCACCATTACCCTCTCACAGTAATGGGTAGGAGTCCTCACGTTCAGTCCAGCTGAGGGAAACTATCCAACCACCCTCTCATGGTGGTTGGCCATCCTAATCAAGGCAAGATGGGAAAAGTCAGAAAAAGTCCGAAAGCCACCATCTCACAGTGGTTTGGGCTTCCTGGCCCTGGAAAGATGAGTCCCATCCGTGGCGAACGAAGTCTGGAGCTGGCTTCGTTAGGGCAAAAACATTTTATGTTTTTGCCCTATCTTGTCACCATGGTGAAGAGAAGCAGTTGTGAAATGAGTGACACGGTTGTTAAGAATGCTACAATGGGGTGTGACAGGATCATCCAATCTTTGGATGATCTAGCTGCTGCAGGGAAACCTCCATCGCTATCAAATCTACAGAACATATTGCAGGCAATGTACGAGGTGATGACAAAAAACCAAGAAGTTATCTCCAAAAACTTAGAGGACTTAACATCAGATCTTAAAGGGGAGCTGGGAGCTGTCAGAAATGACAGACGCAAATTGAGCCAGAGATAGGAGTTGAGGGACTGAGCCAGAGAGAAATAAGACAAACAAAAAAGAAACTCCAAACAGAAGGCAAGTAAGGGCAACAGAAGAGAGAAGGGATGGGGGAGGAAATTTGTCTATTGTCAATTAACATCAATGGGCTGAATAGCCCAAATAAGAGAAAAAAGATTTTTAATAAATTAATAAAAGCATGTCTGAATATAATATGCCTTCAAGAAGTACATCTTTATTTATTGAATTATACCAAACTGGGTCAATTATATATGTCTTTAGCGGAAACTAAAAAAGAGGAGTAGCAATTTATGTCCAAAGGCATATAAACTCGAAATTAATTTTTGCAGATGAAGAATGGAGACTTCTAATGATTGAAGTAGAAATTTGTTGTAAAAAATGCTTACTGGTTTGTATTTATGCACCCAATGGGAATCAGAAAGACTTTTTTCAGAGTCTCTATAGTAAATTGGTAGAATATGATTACTCACACATTTGTGTAGTGGGGGACTTTAACGCCATAGATGATAAAGATAAAGACTATATATCTGAAAACAGGAAACAGGAGGGGAAAAAGAGCTCTGTAAAGAAAAGGCTGCCTACTATTTGCCATCAAATACAAGAAGAATTTGAACTTAAAGACATTTGGAGGGAAAAACATCCAGAAGGTAGACAATACATGTACTTCTCCGCCAGGCACTCATCTTGGTTGCGGATAGATGCGGCTTGGATATCGGGGGAATTGCGGCAGGGAACACAGAAAGTAGAGATAGGTGTCAATGAGTGGGCAGACCATAATCCACTCTTGATATCATGGGGAGGGTTGAAAACAAGGCCTAGGGGGAGAATGGATGTGAGGGTCCTGAAAAACGAACAATTTTTAACTTATGTAAAGAAGAAGATGGGTTTTTTCTTCCGGGAAAATAATAATGAAGATGCAAACTTTTTAAATGTATGGGAAACAGCTAAAGCAGTGTTTCGGGGTTTAGTGATAAATTATACAGCTGGGAAACGGAAGAAGGAGAAGGCTAAACGAGACAAATTATTAGAAGACCTGACAAGAAGTGAGGTTGCGTTGCAACAGGGCCCAAATGATAGAGAACTTAATATGAATTTGAAATTAATGCAACACCAAATTAATTTACTAGACCAAGAGGATTTAGAAACAAAAATAGGTGGATGAAACAACGACAATTTGAAAATGCAAATAAAAAGGGGAAAATGACTTACATACCGATTACAAAAAGAAAAGGAAAAAAGTAGAATTCACAACTTGAGAGATGGAAATGGTGATTGGATCACAGGGGAAGAAGGGAAAAAAAGAATAGTGCAGGAATTTTATACCAAGTTATATAGAAAAGAAGATAAGCCTGAACAGGAAATAAGGAAATACCTGGAAGAATCTGACCTACCTAAAATATCGGATATGTCTAGGGAAATACTGGACAGAAAGATAATGGAAGGGGAAATTGAAAGGGTTATGGGAAAACAAAAAATAGGAAAGACTCCCGGTACGGATGGTCTCCCGATAGAATATTATAAGGCACTTTGGGAAGTCTTAAACCCTTACATGACAGACTTATTTAATGGGGTAATCCGGGAGGGAAAGATCCTGAACTCCTGGTCAGAAGCATTAATAACCCTCTTGCCGAAGGATAGTAGTGATTTATCCCTAATCCAGAATTATAGACCTATTTCGCTCCTTAACGCAGACTACAAACTATTTGCGGCAGTATTAGCAGAGAGGCTAAAAGGTTTCCTAAGTCAATCTATACATGAAGATCAAAATGGCTTCTTACCCTGTAGGCAGATTAGAGACAACGTGAGAATAATCATGAATGTTTTGGAACATTATGAAACCCACATTGATAAACAACTGGCTTTGGTTTTTGTGGATGTGCAAAAAGCCTTTGACCGAGTGAGCTGAGTTTTTTAGTGGGCTTATTACAACACATGCAATTTGGGGAAAGGTTTATCTGGGCAATTCGAACAATCTATTCGAAGCAGTCTGCCAAAATTTTAATTAATGGAGATGTATCTGAACAAATCTGCATTGAGAAAGGAACTAGACAGGGGTGCCCGCTTTCTCTGTTGCTATTCATCCTAACATTAGAACCTTTATTGAGGGAAATTAGGTGCAACTCGGGGATAAAAGGATTGCATATTAAGGACCAACAATATAAGGTACAAGCATATGCCGATGACCTAGTATTTATATTGGAAGATCCTATTCTATCAGGCCCAAATTTGATCTATGAGTTAGAAAAATACGGAAATGTAGTGGGCTTAAAAATAAATAAGGAAAAAACTAAGGTTATCATTAAAAATTTAACAACAAAGCAGGGGAAGGAATTAGAAGCGAATTTGGGATTTCAAATTGTCAATAAATTACGATATCTAGGTATTATATTAACAGCCAAATGCTCAACAATCAAAGAAGATAATTACTTGAAATTACTTCAACGAACAGAACAATGGAAGAACCTTCAGACGTCTCTATTAGGTAGGATCGCGATTATAAAATCCTATATCCTCCCAAAATGGACATATCTATTTTATACAGCACCAGCTAGATTAGACAACAATTTCTTTAAAAAGCTAAATCAATGTGTCCTTAAATTTATCTGGCAAAATAAAAAGCCCAGAATTAAACTTAAAATGCTCCAAGAGGTGAAAGAAAGAGGGGGATTCGGCTTACCAAAATGGGAATATTATTATCAGGCTGCAAACTTAGTTTGGATAAGGGAATGGATCCTGATGAGAAGAAGACGATTGTTGATTCTGGAAGGTTCGGGATTACAACAGGGTTGGCACTATTTTCTTTGGCAAGATAAGGTTAAAAAATATATGCGCTTTGCAGGTCATTATGTAAGGAACATCTTAATTGAAACATGGAGAAAAATCAAGGGTAAATTCTACTTCTTGACCCCGTCTTGGTGGGTCTCACTAGAAGCTATAACATATAGCTCACTTTACAATAAAGAAAAACACCTATCTTATCGGGAGCTATTGGATGCTCAAGGCCGTTAAAAACAAGAACTGAGTTAGATCTTCAGGGAATAGAATTGGATTGGTTGTTTTATGCCCAGATCAGCTCTAAACATAAGAAAGACAAGGAAAAAGGTGGCATAGATGTGACCCAGCAAGAAATAGATAATATTATATTAGGAAAGGAGGAAAGAATGTTATCCAAGATTTATAAACTCTTAATAAATTACTGGATAGGGGATGAGACTGTTAAAGATTCAATGATTGCCTGGGGAAGAAATATTGGTTACTCAACTGAGTTGGTAAAATGGGAAGAAATATGGACGAAACAACTGAAACTCCTGGTGGCAACCACTTACAAAGAAAACTTGTATAAGTTGGTGTATAGATGGCATCTCCCTCCTGCCCGACTATCCAAAATGTTCCCAGGACTCTCCCCAAACTGTTGGAAATGTGGGGAGATAGGTACTTATTTTCACGTATGGTGGACCTGCCCCAAGGTAATTGAGCTTTGGAGACTTATACAGGGATGGATATTAGAAATCACTGGATATAAATTACAATTGAAACCAGAATACTATCTATTAAATATAAGGCCAGATAAGATAGGCACGAATACATGGTGTTTGATTGTATATATCATAACTGCAACAAGAATATGCTTTGCTCAATATTGGAAAGGGAAAGACTTGCCGGCTGAAGATTTGATTTTGGGAAAAATTATGGAATATGCAAAAGCTGACAGGTTAACAAAAATTTTGAGAGATCAAAAGGATTCCGCATATTTTCAATGCTGGGACCAATGGTATACTTGGTTGAATAATAGACTAAAAAGAAGATAAGGTTAGTATAGATTTTATATCTTATTCGTATATTTTGACTGAAGTTAATATATTGTGTAAAGCTCCCGTCATGATCTGTATGTGAATAAATACTTTGTTTGTAAAGAAATAAATAAAAAAATAAAAAAAAAAGAATGCTACAATGGGCATAAATGATGACTAGTCATAAATGCGAAGACTGGTCAAAAGTGTGAGGACCTGTCAGAAATCACTTTTTTCAGCCCTCTGGGTAGTCCTTTTGTGCATATGGACTACTCAGAGGGCTGAAAAAGTTATTTTTGACTGGTCCTCGCACTTTTGACCAGTCCTCGAACTTACAACTGTCCTCAACATTTTACGTTTTTGCCCTATCTTGTCACTGTGATGAAGAGAAGCAGTTGTGAAATGAGTGACACGGTTGTTAAGAATGCCGCAACGAGCATAAATGTGAGGATGGTCATAAGTGTGAGGACCGATCAAAAGTGCGAGGACCAGTCAGAAATGACTTTTTTCAGCCCTCTGAGTAGTCCCTATGCAGATAGCCACACCCACCCGGTCACATAACCAGCCAGCCACGCCCACCCAGTCACATGACCAGCTAGCCACGCCCACCCAGTCACATGACCACCAAGCCACAGCCCCAACTAAGCCACGCCCACAGATCCGGTTGTTAAAAAAATTGAATCCCACCACTGTGTATATGTTTCAAATTTGGAAATTTTTGAATTCTTCACAAAGGAGCATCTTACAGCCAGAAGAAATGTGTAAATGTGAGACTGAGGAATTTCAACTTTTAACATTTTCCACAGTCCAAACATAGAAAATGGTCCAAGCTCTTCTCCATGCATGAGTGGGCCAACTATTTTTCTTGAAATAAATAAAGGGTGTGTGGAAGATTATGAGGAGACAAATTTCTTGGAGAAATGGGAGCATGTTAGCAAGACAGAAATATAGAAGTTGGGGCAACGTTGATGCCCTCATTTCTCAGTACATTTCACCCAAACTGCTGTGGCAACGCAACTGCCACACCCCCAACTAAGCCATGCCCACAGAACCGGTTGTTAAAAAAATTGAATCCCCCTACTGCCTCCATCCCTCACACGGTGCATCGCTGGAGAAGTTTCAATTGCTTCTTTGTTGGCTGTTAATGCTGCCTATCTCCTATTTATATTTGATTCTCACTCTTTGCATTTTCTCAGTTTCTCCGTGCCCTTTTCTCCCAATGAAACACCCAGATCCACCCCAGGCTCCCTTTCACTGGAGGAGTAGAGGGGGGTTTAGCTGCCTGTTGAGCTGCACACAGACCCACCAGCAGTGGGGATGGAACAAAGGGGAAATTCCACCATGCTAATCACAAACCCACAAATACAGGAATTCATTTAAGAAAGCGTTTTCAAATGAGCAGAGTTTAATATTAAAATGCCATGGTATCTACTCTTTGGAACCATTATTCCCTGAGTAATTGAATTGGCCAGATCTGTTGAGTTGATTCCCCTCCTTCTCCTCTGGATTCCTCCTCCAAAGGATCTAAGATTAATGGATCAATATAGGGACCCCCATACCTGCCATGGCTGCAGCCTTGGAGACCCCAAACTCTTTTCTCCCTCCATCCTTCTCTTCCTCCTCGATCTGGAGGAATAAGCAGCATTCAAGGCTTCGGCCAGAGTCTTCATCATACAGTAATATTCATACTCATTTGGGGCCCGGATCCTGTTCCATTTCCACTGGGTCTCCAGTGGGGCTTTCTGGGTGCATCTTCTGCGGCCTTTGACAGAAAAAACGTTCTTTGAAAGAGAACAGCGGAAATAAAAATCTTGAAACTTTTCTTCCACAAAGAAATTGGGTTCAAAGGCAGAATCTCTTGGCCTTTTTTTTTTCAGATAACCAAAGTTCCAAATACTATGGATGTATTTGAGAAGTCTACGCTTGTCCATTCGATACCCTGCAAAATTTGTGAGGATCCAGACTTTCCCTTCAATGGGTCCTGGCAGACGCATAAATGTTAAATGGAAAGGAAGAATTCTCTCCCAAATGAAATCATTTTCCATGAAGTGAACAAAGACGTTGACTTGTCTCCACTTAGAGAGGGAATCCCTGAGGTATGCTGTATATCCAGTTGTTGAGAACAGTTGTGATATAACCACACAAATTCCACTCCTGACAAGCACAGGAGGAAAAATCCTCATGAAATTCTCTCCATTTTCTGTGTCTGAAGCAAAGAGGCCAATCAGGGTCCATCTGAAATGGAGGAGCAGTGGGACAATTGCTGGGTACTGGAATCCTTCTTTGGGATTCATCCGGTGGAAAAAGGGGAATTTCCTTTTATCACTCAAAGCCTCTGAAGCAATTTCAACTTTGATCTGAAAAAGCAATGAAGAAAGCTGTGTTACATTTGGGATCAGATCAAGTCCAAAATATTAGATTTTAATAAATCCAACCTGGTTCTCATGAATGTATTAGAATAGTTTGTTAATCAGACATTGTTTAAAATATTAAAGACAGAATATTAGCAAGATTGTATCATAATAATGGAAAATAATAAGCAAATTAAAAAACAATAAAAATGTAAATCATATTACTGTATCATCCCTACAATTTATCACAATTAGATTAACACGTGCAAATGCCAACTGGAGTGGCTAAAGGGCCTATTATAATTTTCGAGGATTGCTGAATCTTTTTGTGCTTCTATATGCCAGATTCTTTCTGGAGGAAATTTTTTAATTTCTTTCTCCAGTTGTACAAGAAACAGGCAGACCTCAAAGCCTAATAAGATTCGTCAGTTGCATAATCCAAGTTTGGTCTTTAATTGAAGTTTTGTCTGTTCCAACAGCCACAATTTTCAGAGTCTGTCAGTTTCCATAGATTAAATTTTATGCCAATGCCCATATTTTCTGAATTTAGACAAAGCAGAAATTGTGTAAATTCCCAAATCAGCTCTGAGGGCAGCAGCTGGAGTCCTTTTATCCACCCCAAGATACTCCTCAGAGGCTGAGATTGGGTTGGTTCTGCTGGTGGTTTCTCTCTGAAGCCCCAAACATCAGATTGATGTAAGAACATGGGGGGAAACTGGGCCTCGTATACGTTAATAATTGGGGCTGAGGAAGCTGGAGAGCTATGAGGTTTTCATTTAAGCACCACTTTCACTCCTGCCCTTTCTCTAACTGAGCTCCTTGGATGATGAGGGAGCCAAGATTCAGGCTCAGAGTGTTGAGTATTGAATGGACCAATCAGGAATGGGAGCGGGAGATTCAGAGTAACGTCAGTGGCTGAAGCCGTGGACAGCTCCTAGCTATAAAAGGAGCTGCCACAGCCAGCATTGCCATTGCAATTTACGGAGCTAATAAAGGTATTTACCGTTACCGCATGTCCAGTCCTTCTTGCACCCACTATTTAACACTGGCGACGAAGGTGGGATTCTGAAGGACAAAGAACGAAGCACTGAACCTCCAACAAGCAATCATCAGCCATCCAAATCAACGACTACTAACACCAGTCAGATCATCGGCTATCACCATGCCTTCTATCAGCCCACCCGCACCTTTCAACCAAGCTGGAGAAGACTGGGAATCTTACATGGAAAGATTCCATGTGTTCCTGGAGGGGAACAATCTATTGAGCCTGTCGGAACAAAGAAAAAGAGTTATATTCCTCACACATTGCGGTGCTGCCGTATTCAAGATGGCAAACGTGTTCGCAGCCCCGACCGAGCTAAGAATAATGTCCTGGCCGGCTCTACAAAACATCCTAAAGGCACACTACGCTCCCCAAGCTTCATCCCTGGTAAGGAGACATGAATTCTACTGGAGGGATCAGAGGGAAAGGGAATCAATAAGTGAATTCCTTGCGACCCTGAGGGAGATAGCTGCAGCCTGTGACTTTTCCAACTTAGAAGAAGCTATGAGGGATCGGCTAGTGTTGGGGTTAAAAGACCTCACATTGCAGAGTAGACTACTGGCCAAGCTGCAAATAACTTTCAAAGAAGCGATGGAAGAAACCACCGCATCAGAAGCATCCCAGAAATCCGCGGCAGCCATGAAAAAAATGAACAAAGGGCCGCAAGGAAAAGAACTACAGCCAATTAGATAAGGAAGCATTGGCTGCAGTAGCCGGAATAAAGAGGTTCCATGAGTATTTGTATGGGCAGAAATTCGAACTTATCACCGACCATAAGTTATCTTTGAGACCGCCTGCTGCTACCGACGGCCTCCCATCGACCTGTGCGCTCCCACAGAGAGGGCCTCCTCGGGGGGGCGATCAGCCAAACAATGTAGGCTAATGACCCCCAGGGGGAGGGCCTTCTCTGTGGGGGCACCTACCCTCTGGAATCAGCTGCCCCCAGAGATAAGGAGAATCCAAGACCTCGGTGCCTTCCGCCGTGCCCTTAAAACCTTCTTTTTCTAGCAAGCCGGGGCCTAACACTTTTTAAAATGTTTTTAATTGTCTGTTATTGTTTTTAATCATGGGGCCAAATTTATATATATCTTTTTAATTGTATTTTAATGTTAGTAGTTTATGTTTTTACTTGGCTGTTCACCGCCCTGAGTCCTCAGGGAGAAGGGCGGTATACAAATTTAAAAATAAATAAATAAATAAATAAATAAATAAATAAATAAATAAATAAATAAATAAATAAATAAATAAATAAACAAACCATTACTTGGCATCATCGCCGGAAACAAACCCACACCTCCCATACTATCACCAAGAATGCTCCGTTGGATAGAGTTCCTAACAGCCTATGATTACCAGCTGAATTACAAGCCCGGGAAGATGATCGACCATGCTGACACACTCAGCAGATGCCCACTTCCGGAAACAGCAAAAGACCCAGCTCCAGCATCAACCACACTAATGATTGAAACGATGGGAAGTGCACAGATCTCCGCTGCAGACATCGCGAGAGCCACAGTAAAAGACAAAAATCTGGCACGCGTTTTGAACTGGATCTGGAAGGGATGGCCGGAAGCGAATGTGGATGCAGAATTCCAACCATTCAAATCAAGGCAGACCGAGCTGTCGGGATTAAAAGGGTGCATATTGTGGGGAGACGGAGTCATAATTCCCGGGGTGCTAAGGCAGGACATTTTAAACATGCTACATGAGGGGCACCTGGGAATCGTGAAGATGAAAGGATTGGCAAGAAGCTATGTGTGGTGGCCTGGAATGGATAAGGAGATAGAGGCATGGTTGGCAACCTGCACACCCTGCCAAGAGTCATGACCAGCACCACACACTGCACCCACATACGATTGGGAGAATCCGGGAACACCCTCGTCCAGAATACATATAGACTTTGCGGGGCAACATGCCAGGGCAACATGTTCCTAATAATAGTGGACGCGTTCTCCAAATGGCTGGAGGTGTGCCTAATGCCATCGACAACCAAGGAGGCCGTCATCCGAGTTTTAAGAAGATTGTTTGCAACATATGGGCTGTCCGACTTGTTGGTGTCAGACAATGGGCCCCAGTTCACAGCTAATGCATTCGAGATGTTCCTGGCCAACCAAGGAATCCGACACGCATTATCAGCACCGGGAAAATCATCCACGAACGGGCTTGCTGAAAGGATGGTGAGAACGACCAAGGAAACTTTGGCAAGGCTGGGGCCCGGGGACATGCAGGCCAAAATAGACAAACTACTGACCATCCAGCACATTACACCGAGCGCATCCACACACCGAAGCCTGGTGGAATTATTAATGGGGAGGAAGTTACGATCCCCATTAGACAGGCTGCTCCCACAGTACAGCACAGAAAAACCAACCAATTCCACAAGCAGGATCTGGCAATTCCAAGTGGGGGACAAAATCTACGCTAAGAACTTCAGCGGTAACCCCCTATGGATACCGGGAGAAATAACCCAAGTCACAGGACCACTGTCTTACAGATTACAGACCGAGGATGGCCAACAGTGGAAGTGGCACATCGACCAGATCAGAAGCCAAGTGGCCAGAAACGAACAAGGCCCACCAGAAAACGCCCAAGAGCAAAGGAAGAAAAAATGCACAGAAAGGAACCAGGCCCTACCACAGGCACAACCACAAGACAGCACAGGAAAAGACTCAAACCCGAGAAGAGACAGCGGATACTTACCTGAAGTTCAAGAGGAGAACGCCAGTGACAGTCCACCAGGTCGTCTGGGGAAGGAAGGAAGTAACATCCAAGGAAATAAGTCCATACCAGCGAGCGAGTTCGAGAGAGTTCCGGAGGCAGAGCCAGCAGAGTCACAGACCTCTCACTCCAAGAACGCTGGGACGACTGCTCTGCGCAGGTCTAGTCGCACACCGAGACAACCTGCCTACTTACGTGACTACGAAGCCTAGAGACTTCAGGATTGGTTATGCTGACTAGAGGGGAGGGGTGTTGAGTATTGAATGGCAGATTTGAATGGACTAATCAGGAATGGGAGCGGGAGATTCAGAGTAATGTCAGTGGCTGAAGCCGTGGACAGCTCCTAGCTATAAAAGGAGCTGCCGCGGCCAGCATTCCCATCGCTATTTATGGAGCTAATAAAAGTGTTTAATTCTATTGCGTGTCCAGTCCTTCTTGCGCCCACAATCTAGCACAGAGAAAACTACCCCAGGTAAGGAAAGGTGTTACTTGCTCTAATGGCTGACCATCTATGGCTATGATGTCATTTCCCAAAGACCATAACTTTTGAACTTGCTTTATAAATTATCAGATAATTATTAAGACAAAACAATCCAAGTTATACAATCCAATGTGTAAGTATGATAATATCACATTATCTGTATAAATCAGTGTATTCCAATAGGAATTTAGCAGGCTAAACATGTGTACCTATAACAGAACTTAAAACAAAATAGAAGGATTGGAAGGGACTTTGGAGGTCCTCTAGTCCACCCCCTGTTCAAGCAGTAAACTAGGCATAATAGCATTAATTGTGAGAGGGATCCTGGAGTCTTAGCGGATAACCAATTAAATATGAGTCAATATGAAATATGATACTTCAGGACAAATTTGTTGCCAATATTAGATTATTAAATTGTGCATTATTTCTATTATTATTATTATTATTATTATTATTATTATTATTATTATTATTATTATTATTATTATTTATTGGATTTATATGGCATATTTAATGGTATATCTATATACCAATTAACTCTACCTAAAACCTTCTGGTTCTTCTGCAAGGAATGCATTTTTCTCAAGTTTAACTAAGAGGATCATGGCATAAATTTTAGCCACAATATCTGCTAGTCTATTTGGCCTTTAATTGCTAGAGTAATTTTTATTCCACATTTTAGATAGATAAAATGCTACTCTTGCCAACTTCAATCCAACTGGATAGGGCAGGCATTATTTATCTGTGAAAATGAAGATGCCAATAGAGGCCCCAACAACCAGGAATATTTTTTGATCAGTTAAATAGTTGATAGAATGTCTTCTCCAGGGAATGTATTGCTTGCATTTAAGGTCTTTTCTGATTAATCTCAATTTGAACATAATGGGGTAAATTTTTGATAATATGGAGAAAAGCAGCTCTTGGATTCCATGCAGAAGACATGATTGCATCTATTGCTCACCCACCACTACCCACCCCTCACTTTACCAGAAGGAGAAACACACACACAAACCTGTGGGACTTTGTAGGTGCCTCCTAATGTTGACATCTGGATGGAGATCTCCCTGTCAGCTCCATCAAGAAGAGCCAGAAGGTTCTCCTTCCTTCCACAGCCGTAGTTGGGGACATTGGCTTTTCCAGTGGAGAGCATGTCCAGCAAGGCATCTGAAGTATGGAAAGTGTTCAAATAGTTGTTATGGATGTTGTAGCCAAGTGTGAGGTTGTGTAAGAGATGGGAACTCTTGTTGACCATTTGAATGACGAAAATGTATAGTAAGCAAAAATAAAAATCGTAAGTTGTCCTATTGAAAAAAAAAGTTATTATAATCAACAGCCACAACAAATACTTTTGTTATATATAATATATATAATCCTCCACAAGCCTACTGAGCCTTAAACCAACATTGATCCGAAAGCAAAGATCAGTTACACTTATATGGAAATGGACTGAGGTACGACAACTACAACTGATTCCACCACTACTTTAAATAAAATTAATTGTTCAAGCGATAAATTAAGGATTGAAAAGAGAGAGTTAAATAATCTGCAGGCCTTTCAGCTTTTTTTCAGACCCATTTTTGAGTTTCTTTCACAAAATTAGACCAAAGAGAGAAGCCATGAAAATCAAAAGCCCTGGTGGCGCAGCAGACTAAAGCACTGTTATTAACATCACCTGCCTGCAATTATTGCAAGTTCAAATCTCACCAGGCTCAAGGTTGACTCAGCCTTCCATCCTTTCTAAGGTAGGTAAAATGAGGACTTGGATTGTGGGGGCAATAAGCTGACTTTGTATAAATATACAAAAGTATGAAGGCTATTGCTTAACGCATTGTAAGCCGCCCTGAGTCTCCGGAGGAGGGCGGCATATAAATCAAATAAAAAAAAAAATCATTCAGGAAATTAGACATATTCCCCAATATAGGAATAAATGAAAAATAAAAAACAGAAAAGAAAGAGTGTTAGAATGGAGGGACTGCAACTCCATCACCCTGAATGACTTACGGATCATGGAAAATAAACTGAAGAGAAGGAGCCACGTTGAAAAGCAACTTTCTATGCAGTATTTCATTTCCATTGGTGACTATACCGATTAGATGGTCTCCTGGTCTGTAGTAGCTCCATGGACTTTTTCCATCCTGGTTCTCCAAACTCAGCGGGCATTTCATTCTCAGCTTCCCAGAGACTGGATGGCACAAAAGCAGCAACAGAAGCAGAAGCAGGAGGTCCATAATTCATGGGGTGAATCAATGAATCCCTTTCCTGTTTCTAAAGAAGATTTAGAAGAATCAAACGAGTCTCACAAGGTGGAAGATCCAGTTGCTTTTTCTCAACACAGAGAAACACTCAGCTTCACCTGGAAAGGAGAGAGATGTACATTCAAGAGCACAGACTCTGCCTGTCCCAAACCTCCATATTTCTCTGCCCAAACTCTCCCCTGGAGAATTGGGCCAAACAGCAGAGCTGAAACTTTTATCACTGTTCTCCCTCTCAGGAGGGATCCCTGGATAATTCAATTAATTCTTGAACTGGGAGATTGATGGGAAATTCTCTGGAGGGAAATGAAAGGGAAATGATCTCCACGTGATTCATAATAACAGGGGCAGAGATGGAAGTAAATCGGTCATCTAGAATTGAGAGGTTTGGGAGCTCCATGCTTGAAAGTGTTCCTGGAGGGAACACACGGCACCTGTGGCTGAAGAAACAAATAAATCTGATATTTGTTTGCATAGTGATGAAAGAGAAAATCCCAGAGGCCAGTTAATGCCAGAGCATGTCACAGATCTGAAATAGCTGCCAGCTGAGTTGGAACCAAAATTTACTTTATTTTGAAAGCTAATGCTCAAGGGCAACACACAAAAGGGCTGATGCAATAGTGCAGCCAGTCTCTAAGAACAAAATCAACTTTAGTGAAAAACTAGTTTTTCGAACTTTGCAGAGTTAAAAAAAAATGAGAGAGAGAGAGAGAGGGAGGGAGGGAGGGAGGGAGGGAGGGAGGGAGAGAGAGAAGGATGTTAGAAAAAAAACAAAGTGAAAAGAGACGGAGAAATCAAGGCTGCCTCTCACCCCATGTGGGGAGGGGAGCTCAGGAGAGAAGGGGGGAGGGGGGAGGGGAGCTCAGGACCCTCGTGTTGCAGATGGAAAGCTGATCTTCAAAATCCAACTTCCATCTTCAGTAACCCAGGAATGCAGAAGCCCATATCCCATGTTCCCCTGCCACCCTTTCCCATGCACAGGCCAGGCAAGGGGACTCTTGCAGGGATGCCAGACAGGACTCTGCCTGGCTGAGTGGGGAGCCCCTCTTGGGAGAAGGAAGCTGGGGAGCCTTGTGGTGGGGAAGGGAAGCAGATCTGCACTTCTCCCTCCAGGTTCCATCTTCTGAGTCCTGGAAACAGATGAGACCATATCCCATGTTGCTCAGCCACCTCTTTCCATGCACTGGGCACTCAGGGGAAAGCAAAGCCCAGACCCACGGAGAAAGCCCAGGATGGCCAGGAAGGAGGAGGGGATCTGGGGCATTCCTGGGAAGAGACTAACCTGGTTTATGGGTCCCAGGGTTGAATGTTGGAGGGGGACGCAGCCCCCAGGGTTTCTCCAGCCTCACTTGGGCTCCGTGTCTTTCCAGGAGAGGTTCCTGTGGGGGAGAAGCCATGCAGGGCTGGGTCTTCCAAGGGGGATCCAGGGTTGCCCAGGAGGAAAAGGCGGCCAGCCTCACCCTGGAGGGGACCCTCCGTGACTCTGAGGAAGATGGGGGTCCCCTGTGGCCCCTCCAAAGCCCCCAGCTGAGGAGACCCTCTTCATTGCAACCATTTCTGGGGAAGGGATTTAAGCCCCCCTCCCTCTGCAATTCTGGGAGCTTTTGCCTCTTTCTCATCCCCCCCCAAAGCTTTGAATTTTGCTCTTTATTTGACACCCCCCCTCTTTGGCTTGGCTTCTTCAGCCTCCTCTCCATCTGTAATGATTGCCTCTCCTTCCAACTTAAGAAAGTAAAGACTCTTGAAACTTGATAGTTCAAAAGGATCCTTTTATTAAGCAGAAGTGATAGCAGCCCAGTTAAAGAAAGATCTGAATACCCTTAGGCAAGACAAGTAGGATTAAAGCAGTAGAGACCCCTCCCTTTAAGTCAGGTTGCAGATTTTAGCCAATACACAAGTGTGAAGATGTTTTCTTTACTAGTTTCCCTGAGAACCCGAACAAACATGCATTCCCACTGTTATCCTTTAAAGTGAAACAACCCACATGGCTATCATAAACATTCCTCCACATTAAGAGGATCTCAGGGCTCTTTGGCGCCAGGATATAGGTTGTAAAATACCTGTTGACACAGGCAATGCTAGTAAATTGAATCCAAGTCTCCCCCTTCTCCCAATTGATTGGCAGTATCACTTTTAGGGATCTGACAGGTGGTTTAAATCGATTGGTTCACACTACAGGTGGGAAATTCAAGAGATATCAGTGGCTGAACTGTCAGACAGCTCCCTTCAAAAGAGAGAGCTGCCGGACACTCACTCACTCACTTCTTCTTCTACCAGTCTACCAAATAAACGAGCTGTTGACTTAGCCGAGAGTCCTGCCTCTTCACTCGACCCACACTTAACACTTTCCACACTCCATGCATGGATCTGGTCTCCTCCTGAGGGGATCCTTTGATGGGAAAGGAGGGATCTCCTCTTCCTGAGACTCTTTCCACCCTTCAAGGGTTGAAATGGTTTCTCTTCTTGGCTCTCTGGCTGCTTTTCCTCCGGCCTTTTGAGGTCCTCATTGAGATGGAGGGGACTCTCCTCCCGGGTTACGTCCAGTTCCTTGTAAGATTTGGCTCATCCACTCCTAGACACAAATAAAGAAACTCCCATTAAAATACAAGAACAAGAGATCCATCTACCTACTTTGTGTGTCTTCTTTTACCACCACCAATATATTTTTCCTCTCTGCTTATAATTGGAGGACCCTGAGGTTGTTTTCCTTCTGACTCCGTCCCAGAAAATTTAAGGCCTCCTTGCTAGGTCTTTCCTGTCGGTCCCAAGAGAAACCGATTTGTCTCTATTCCTAAGTGGGTCCCACTTCCGTTAGACTCAGAGAATGAGGGAGTGGCAGGAAAGACCGGACTAAAGAGGAAAAAGTCACCTCTAAGAAATCATCAACCTTTTTTTCCATCTCCTGCAGAGGGGAGTGAAATGGGGCCTGAAGGAGCTTTTCCTCCAGGAGCCCCTCCTGCTTCTATAAAGCCCCCTCCTCCCTGAGCTTGTGGCCTCATCCTTGTTTCTGCCCCTCCACAAGGGGAGACTTTGCTTCTTGGAGCACCCACAACTTTCCTTTCCTCTCTTTGGGAAGACAAAGGGGTCCCAGGAAGAGAGTCCAGGGTCCTTCTCCAGGTGCCTGAATGTCCCAGTGCTTTGGATGGGGGACAAAACCTTCAGCTGAACCTGGCAGGAGTGAAGGGGGCTCCTGAGTTGTTTTCTCCTTTTGGTTCTGGGACTTTATTACCTCTGAGGATGGATGAACGGGGGGCACCAGCCCAGACCCCCCCCCAGGGCCTGATCTGGGGGTCCTTCTGGAGCTACAACTCCTGCCTGATGATCAGGGGGCAGCCATGGTTGGGGGGGGGTCATGGCAGAGTTTTGGGTTTTCCCCCAGTCGCTCCCTTTCCTGGGCCACCTGGCTCCCTTCATGGCCACTCACGCCCTGCTCGCCCCCAGGATGGACTACCACTGAGCTCTCTCTGTGGGACTGCCCTTGGAGAGCATCCGGGGACTCCGACTGAGGCAGAAGGCAGCTGCGAGGACAGTTGTGTCTCTGCTGAAACAGCGGTGGACAAAGAACAAAGGGACCTCAACTTACAACGGTTCAAAGTTACGAGGACACTAAAAAAGGACTTATGACTGTTTTTCACGCTTACAATTATTGCAGTATCCCCATGGTCACGGGATCAAAACTCAGATGCTTGGTAACTGTCTCAAATTTATGATGGTCGTAGTGTCTCGGACTCAGGTGATGGCCTTTGGGGACCTTCTGGCAAGCAAAGTCAATGGGAAGCCAGATTTGCTTAACGACCGTGTTGCTAACTTAACAACTGCAGTGATTCACTTAACAACTGTGGCAAGAAAGGTGGTAAAATGGGGCAAAACTCACTTAACGACTGACTTATTTAACAACATAAAATTCTGGGCTCCATTGTGATCATAAGTCGAGGATCATCTATAGACTTATTTGGAAGTCTCCTTCCCAAATGGTGAAGTGACATTTGACACAAAGACACACAATCGCGCACAAAGGGCCAGAGTGTGACTGTGACAGAAGGGGATGAATGGGGGCAGGTGGGAAGTCCTGGGATTTGGCTCCCTTCAGACGGAGCCCTTCCTCCCCTGGGATGAGCCCCGAGTTAGATCTCACACACACACACACACACACACACACACACACAGAGTGTGGCTGTTGGGGGGGGCTGTGGAGGTTCCTTCTTGCCTGGGAGGGGTCCCCTCCCTGACAACCTCTTCAACTGAAAGCCAAGAAAAAGGGGAGTCAAAGGCAGCAGCCAAGAAGGGCTGAATTCGAACTCTCTGCTGCCATTTTGCAGGCTCTGAGCCAGCCGGGAGAAGGGAAACAATCCGGGCAAAGCAAAGGGGAAGAGAGATTTTTTCTTTCCAGCCTCCGTCCCAGGAAAGACCAGCAGGGAGGCATGGAAGATGCAGGAAAACGGATCAGCTCTTCTCCCCTGTTGGGAATCCTCCCCCTGCGGCTCCTCCTCCTCTTCCGGGCTGAGGAAGAAGCCTTCTGCTGGGGAAAGGTCTCCCCTCCCCCGTCCCA
Organism: Pituophis catenifer annectens; assembly: GCF_029215685.1. Classification (NCBI taxonomy): domain Eukaryota; kingdom Metazoa; phylum Chordata; class Lepidosauria; order Squamata; family Colubridae; genus Pituophis; species Pituophis catenifer. The sequence goes on along the minus strand of NW_027256905.1, from coordinate 680,240 downwards.
AATCCAGCTCTGGTCTCCAGGGACAGGATGGCCGGAGCTGCTCTGGGACCTCCAGGTGCCCCATCTGAGCTTCTGGGGTCTTCCTGCTTCAGCCACACAGGATGGTGGAGGCAGCCGCCGTTTTCCCAGGGCCCCTCCAGGTAACACAACTCTTGAAGTGGGGATGTTGTAGACCAAAACTTGTGTGGTTCCTTCCTGCAGGTTGTTTGTCCTGAGGCTTGGCCAGAGCTTCCCAAGAGGCCCATTTCCCAGAAGAATGGGGGGGGGGCTTTTCCCCACCTCTGCTGCCCTGCAAAGCCCCTTTTCCATGGGGCTGACATGGAACCTCCTGGACCTGCCAAGAGGAAAGTAGTTTCTGGAGACCAGGAATTCCCTCAGCCTGTTCCAGGAGCTCTTTACCCGCTCCAGACAGGGAGAAGTTTCCCTTGTCACACGAGATCCTTTCCTCTCTCCAACCAATCCCACTGATCTGGGATCTTGTTAGGAAAACACCTCCAGATTAAAGAGTAATTTGGGGGGTGCAATCCGATGGGATGCAGCTGCCCCTCTTCCCCCCAAATAACCAGCATTGCCCCCAACACAGTCCTGGCTAGGCTGTTTTCTCCTTTGGCTTTGCAAAGGGGGATTTTTCTCATTTCTCTTGATCTGAAAGGGTTCAGGGCAGCCAGCAGCACATTCTGGGGCCTCTGCCCACCTGCTCCAGGCACAGAATCTGCTTCTGTCCCTTTGGGCCAGCACCAGAGGTTCTTCCAGGGTCTCTGGTTGAGAAGGGCATCCAAAGTGCCTGGGATCTCTGGTCCCTCCAGGCTGGCCCTTCAGGACCAGGCAAGCATCCCTCTCTGGGGTCCCAAGTGGGTCCCCTACGTGGATGGAGGGAATCTGCCCAGGGGTCCCTTCCTTGGAGTTGGGCAGAATCGGCGCTTCCCAATCTTCTCCCTCCCTTTTGGCCTCCCACCCGCGGAGGGGAGGGGGATCCAGCCAGGCTGAGTCTTGGACGGGATTAGCCCTGTAACCTCACAGTCAAGCTGAGGGGCCATAAGGGGCCAGGCAAGCAGACTGATTGACATATGTAATAGTGGGGGGGATTAGATCCCACTCCCTCCCACGAGGGTCCCCCCACCTCCCCCCACCTGAGTCTTGGATTGACCCACCCAACTTTCTGTTGGAGATCCATAAGGGCCCCAGACAGACACACAGACACAGACACAGACACAGAGGGAGGGGAAGGCTTGTCTCTCTCTCCCTCCTAGGAGGGGTCCCAAAACGCCCCCCTCCCAGCCTCCTGCAGGGAACCCCCAGCAACGCTGCCAGCAGCTCCTTTCCTGCAAGGAAATCCTGGATTTTCCAGGGGGCGAGAGTGGGGGGGGGACAGTGGCCACCCACCCTTTGCTTGGCAATGTTGGGGAGACCCCCAAAGGGCGGGATTCCTACTTGGGGCTCCCAGAGAGCATCCAAACTTTCCTGGCATGGAGAGGAAAAGAAGCCTAAAAGGAGAGAAATTCCTGCGTTGGCTGCAATAGTGGCTGGGAGGAGATAGGAACCCCCCCTCCTTGCAAGACGCCCCCCCACTGCAGCCTTCCATCTGGTGGGACCCCCTTCCTGGGGATGCTCCTCCCGGCCCCTCCCTCCCTGCCAGGCCCCCTTGCAGCCTCTTGGCCCTGGAGGGGGGGCTGGGTGGGTGTCTGGGTGCAAAGGGTGGGGGTGAGGGGACCCCCGTGTCTTTCCATCAGGCGGGGGAGCAAGAGAAGCAGAGATGGGCAAAAGGCAGAGGCACATGCTCAGTTCCCTTCTGAGGCTCGCAGGCTGCTAGGACTTCGCCGCCTGCGGAGGGAGCCCCCTGTTGGTCCCCGCCAGCCACAGCAGCTCCGTTTGCAGGAGACGCGCCTTTGCCTCCTTCGTGCTGCCATCCAAGCAGGGTTGAGATCTGATGGGTGGGGGGAGTCAATGACGGGACACAGAGGAGAAAAGGCCCAATGCCAATTGACAGCCTGTAGTCTGCATACATAGGCCACAGCATCTACGCCGGTCTGATTGAGGCGCAGTGCAAGGGTTAAGGCCAGAGAGGTGTTGAGTCCTAGAGCGGAAAGGAGTTCCGGCTTCCTTGCAAAGATCCTCCCACGTGGAATTCTCCCCCCTCCATCCGGGAGTGACTGCGGGCAACGCTCTCTCGCGCATGCTCCGTTTGTCTTCTGAAGCTGCCAAGGCCACTTCTCCCAGGCATTCTGCATGTGAGGCTCGGAGGCTTCCCTCAAGCTGGGGGGTGGGGGGGAGGAGAGGTAATCTGGCTCAACTCTGCCCCCCCACAAGGAGGCAGGGCCAGGGGAACTTGGCCCCTCCCTTTTCCCTGCCTTGAACTGTTCAGATGGGCGCTGCCGGGGGTTTGAGGGGGCTGTGGGGGGACTACAAGGGGCCTTTCTGGGTCCCCCCTTTGGCAGAGTGGGGGGGGGGAAGGAGGGACTCTTGGCGGGCACTGCTAAAAGGGCCTGGGTGCCCCTCCCCAGGGGCGGGGGGAGGGGGGAGAAATCTGGTATTAAGAGGGAATTATGGTTTTTGTGGTCCAGGATATCTGTTGGAGGGTGGAGTTTTGGGGTTGTTCTAGCGTTTCTTTCTTTTTCCCCTCCCCCCCTCACACACACACAAACTATCACAAATGGCAGAGTAGAATTATTGATAATTACCCAGCCCAGCAAAGTGATGTCTCCCTTTCACATCTGGAGGAGCCCCAAAGGTCCCATTCCCAGCCATCTCCCCAGTGGAAGAGGGAGAAAGTTCTTACCCCACCACAACTGGAAAGCCCAGAACCCCCAACCCTTCTAGACCATAAAGAGGGGCTTGTGGGGGGAGCGGTGAAGGGGGACAATACAAGCGACTCAAGAAGAAACTTGCACCCCTTGGAAGAAAGCAGAGCTCTCTTTTGGGAAGATGGAAAAGGGGGATCTTTTGGGGGGTGATCCTGACAGGCAGAAAGAGGCTCCCTTTGCCCTCAGCTCTTCTTTTCCCCAGAGTAGCCCCCTTTGATGGGAAGGGATCCAGGCAGCCCTGATATTCAGTGAGGAGGGAAGTCCGGAGTCTGAAATTGCTCAGTGAAACTTTTTGCCTGAAGCCAAGTTCTCTGTCAGGAAAGTTTTCCATTTGGGGCCTTTGGGGAAAAGAGAGAAGCTGCCCCCAACTCCCTGGGTCTCTGCTCAAAGTCTCCCTTAGAAGATTCAGTCAAAGAACAGAGTGCAAACTCGGAGGGTAATAATTCTCCCTCTCAGGAGGGATCCCTGGATAATTCAACTAGTTCCTGAACTCCGAGATTGTTGGGCATTTCTCTGGAGGGAAGTGAGAGGGAAATAATCCCCATGTGGTTCATAATGGTAGAGTAGAGATGGAATTAAATCTGTCATCTAGAATTGAGAGCTTTGGGATCTACAGCCTTGAAATTGGCCCCAGAGGGAATACACGGCACCTGTGGCTGAAGATAAAAAGAAATGTGACATTTGTTGGCATAGCAATTAGAGAGAAAACCTTGGAGGATAGTTAATGCCTGAGCATGTCATGGATCTGCTTGTTGAGTTGGAGCCAAACTTTACTTTACTTTGAAAGCTGATCCTCAATGACAAAAAGGCTGATGCAATAGCGTGGCCTGACTCCAAGAACTAAATGGAAAAAATAGTGAAAAACTACTTATCAGAACTTTGCATAGTTGGAAAAAAAACCCCACATGCACACACAAACAGAGAGAGCGAGAAGTGAGAGAAAACCAAGTGAACAGAGATGGAGAAACAAAGGAAGCAACTCAACCCTGGAAGGGAGGGAGGGAGGGATATGGAAAGCAGTTATGCAAAATCCCCTTCAAACTTCCATTCTCTGAGACCAGGGAATGAGGAAGCCCATATCCCATGTTCCCCTGCCTCCCTTTCCCATGCCCAGGCCAGGCAAGGGGGCTCTTGCAGGGGTGCCAGACAGGACTCTGCCCAGCTGAGTGGGGAGCCCCTCTTGGGAGGAGGAAGCTGGGGAGCCTTGTGTTGGGGAAGGAAAGCAGAGCAAAATCTCCCTCCAGGTTCCATCTTCTGAGTCCTGGAAACGGGGGAGACCATATCCCATGTTCCACTGCCACTTCTTTCCATATATGAGGCACTCAGGAAAGCAAAGCCCAGACCCATAGAGAAGGCCCAGGATGGCCAGGAAGGAGGAGGGGATCTGGGGCAGCTCCCCACCCTCCACCCCCCATTCCTGGTGTTGGAAGGGAAAATCCATCTGGTTCAGTTCCAATCCGGAGAAAGACGCTGGAAATGAAATGGAGGCTCCTTGGGAAGAAGGTCCATTGATTGATGAAGCAGAACCACCAGAGCTCTGGACCAGCTGAACAACTAGCTGGACGAATGCCAGGATTTTATGCAGGTCCTGAAATGCTGCTGGGGGGGGGAGGGGGGTTGTGCAATGCCTGAAATGCCCTTAGGAAATTGTGCCATGTAGTGAGCTCTGTGTCTTCTGCTAAATGGTGGTGGGTGAATTCTAAAGACCGAGTCTGCTTTCTGTCTTTAAAAGCCTCTTTCTCCATTTCTCCTTTAGGGATATATAATATTCTGTCTTTTTCATATTTCCCAAAATATTTCATCCTTCTAGGAGTGGGGGGAGCTTCCCTCACTGGGAAGAGACGAACTTGGTTTATGGGTCCCAGGGTTGAATGTTGAGGGGACGCAGCCCCCGGGGTTTCTCCAGCTTCCCTTGGGCTCCATGTCTTTCCAGGAGAGGCTCCTGTGGGGGAGAAGCCATGCAGGGTCTTCCAAGGGGAATCCAGACTTGCCTGGAAGAGAGAGGGAGAGAAAAAATTGTGTCTGGCTTATTGAGCAACGTGTGAGTTGGCCAATTCTTGGTGCAGGGCTTTAACTCCTTATAGAAGGGAAGAATGTAGACCAGCATTTTTCAAACTTGGCATTTTAAGATGAATGGACTTTAATTCCCAGAATTTTCTGGCCAGCATGATGAAGTCCCTGCATTGTTGGGTGGGGAATTCTGGAGGTTGAAGTCCATTCATCTTAAAGTTTGAAAAACACGGATGCAGGCCAACAACTCTCCACATGGTGCCTCCATTTTGGAAAACAACAAGGCTCCTGAAGAGACCACCAGTGATTGCATAATGCAGAAACCATGATTTATTATGGCCATCAGAAGTGCCACAATTAATTGGACTGCCGTATAACCCCAAGACTCTGATCCTGGTTTGGAAACCATCCTGGTTGGTTCTTAGAACTCTCTAAGCCAACATTGAGCAAAGCCTGAGATGCCCTGCGAATTCGGCCCCTTCCTGTCCCTTCAGACTCGGACAGAGTCACAAAACCTTCCCAGGTATTCCAAGTGAGGCTCTCAGGCCCAAAACCTCCCTGGACCGGGAATGGCTGGCAGGAGCTTCCAGGAGAGCCTCCTTGGCTCTTTTTCTCCGGCTGTAACCACTGAGCCCACCGGCTCCTCCTTGGGGGACAGAACAGCCTCCTCCGAACCTCCGTCTTTGGCATCTGCTAACGGCATAGCCATGGCTGAGGATGATGGGTGTTGAAGTCCATGCATTTGGAAGGGGAGGATGGGAATTCACTCCATTCAGACAGGACAGAGATCCATAAAGAGGACTTGGAAAAAGGCTCTTGAAAGCAGCAGCCTCCATTCTTCCTCCCAACGCCTGGCAGGAGAGAGAGAGAGAGAGAGAAGGGAGCCCAGGGAGGGTCACAGCCACATTCTCCCTTCTTCAATTTGATGGGATTCACATCCAGCCTTTCTGCTCTGGGGAGCAGCCCAGTATCCTGAGCCATGGGAATACTGGGAATACTGTGTTCTAGTCTCAGAACATGGGCATAAAGGTGGGCGAGGCAGGAAACAGTTAACAATCTTTATTGACTAACAAAGAACAATCAACAACTGTCTCGCTCAGTGCTAACTATCGAGAGCGAGCGTGCCTGCGCTGGCAGCTTCCTATTTTTAAGAGCTGTCAGCGGTTCAACCAATGCCGGCTGGTGGACCAATCAGCTGTGCCTCTTTATTGAGTGCCTGACGACAGGACATAACATTCCTTCCTTCTTGGATCGCGCATGCGTAATTGGCCAAGTACGCTGGGCGTCTCCGGGTTCTTTCTGACCTGCACAATACAATGCCTCCCATCAAAGGAGGCGGATCCTGTGTAGTCGCTTTGGAAATTCCTGGAGATTGCTTAGACTGCTCGGACCTTGCAATCGATGGCTGCTGGGGTGATGGCGATTGGAACACAGGAGGTAAGTCCGCAGTCTGCTCGTTGTTGGGTCAGTTGCTTTCTGCTCCCTCTCTTCTGCTAGACAAGGTAGGCGTTAGAGGAAGAGTGGACTCTTGTGACATCAAGCGGCGGCGTCTCAATTGATCCACATTTATTTATTTATTTATTTATTTATTTAAATTTCTATACCGCCCTTCTCCAATAGGACTCAGGGCGGTGCACAGCCTAAGTAAAAACAGAGCATACAAAATTTAAAAACAATATTAAAATAATTAAATATTTTGGCCGTAATTAAAACAACCCAATTTAAAATCAATTTAAAATTTAGCTCAAGCCAGCCCAGCCCATGTCGCTTCCATATTCGCCCATCGTCCAGCTGTACTCGATACCAACGGGGCCCTGTCACCTCAACTATGTGACCAGCCATCCACCTTGGGTCTCCCCCGTAATTGCGGGCGTACACCCGTTCCCCTTCCTGAAAGGTACGGGCTCCACCCGAGGAGTCAGGGGGCTTTTCTGGCGAGTATTCTGGATGTAAGCGATCTAGATCAGTACGTAATCGGCGGCCCATTAAGAGCTCTGCCGGACTACGGTTGGTTGTCGGGCAGGGCGTAGTGTGCTGTGCCAATAGGTAGGTGGCCAGTTTGGAATGCCAGTCCCCTGGGCCAAACTTAGTGAGTGCTTCCTTGACCAAGCGGACTGTCCATTCTGCAAGGCCATTCCCCGCCGGCCGATACGGGGCCACAAATGCATGGCGAATGCCATGGCGTGCCAGATAAGTTTGGAACGGTGCTGACGTAAGTTGCGGACCATTGTCAGAAACTATTACGTCTGGCAACCCATGAGTTGCAAAAATCCTGCGCAAGCTTTTCACAACAGTCTCCGCCGTAGTTGACAGCATGGATACGACTTCAACCCACTTGGAATATGCATCAACAAGGACCATAAAGGTGTGTCCTTGGAAGGGGCCGGCAAAATCTACATGTATACGAGACCAGGGGGCTTTAGGGGTCTCCCATTCCCTAACCGGTGCCGCTGGTGGGGCTGGCATGTTGTCCTGGCATTGATGACATCCTGATACCCAGTCAATAATTGCGGCGTCAAGATTGGGCCACCATAAATAACTGCGGCCCAGGGCCTTCATTCTAGCTATTCCTGGATGTCCCTCATGCAAGGATTGGAGGACCTTGCTTTGCAGTTCGGGCGGAATGGTGACCCGGGAGCCCCATAGTAAACAGCCCCTTAAGCTAGATATCTCATGTTGTCTTAGCTTATACGGTTGGAATTCTGTAGCCACCTTTCCTTGGGGCCACCCCTTCTAACCCAGTCTAACACTTGGCGCAGGATCCTGTCAGTTGCCGAGTACCTGGCCACGTCTGATGTGGACACAGGAGACAGTTGGTCATCAATTAGGAGAATTGCTGACGCCGGAGCAGGGTCTTCAACCTGCGCTGGAAAGGGGCAACGGCTGAGTGCGTCGGCATGCCCCATGGCTTTGCCGGGACGATACGATAACTTGTACGTATAAGCGGCCAAAAAAACTGCCCATCTCGTCATTCTCGGGGACATTATGAGAGGAGTTTGTCGGTCCCCTGTTAGTATGCCCAATAGCGGCTTGTGATCCGTAATTAGTTCAAACGGGCGTCCGTATAAATAATCGTGAAATTTCTTCACACCGGCTACAGCTGCTAGGGCCTCTTTGTCTATCTGCCCGTAATTCCGCTCAGCTGCGGATAGAGTTCTGGAGAAATAAGCGATGGGCGCTTCGCTTCCATTAGACAGACGATGGCTGAGGACAGCCCCGACACCATACGGTGAAGCGTCACAAGCCAGTGTTAGTGGAAGATCGCTGTTGTATTGCATTAAGACGCTGGATGATGTAAGCAGATCTTTGACAGCTTGGAACGCGGCAGCCTCCTTATGTTCCCATTTCCACGGTGTCCGATTATCCAAAAGGCGGTGGAGAGGTTCTGCGATGGTAGCTTTGTGGGGTAAAAACATGTTGTAGAAGTTCAGAATACCTAGAAAGGCTTGTAGGTCAGTCTTATTAGCCGGCACAGGGGCCTTTTGGATGGCCAGAACTTTTGAAGGTGTTGGGTGTATGCCTGCGGCGTCGATACAGTACCCTAGAAATTCAACTTGATCCACTCCCAGTTTGCATTTTTCCGGCTTAAGCTTAAGACCGTTTTGTCGGAAACGAGTAAAAACGATGCGAAGTCGGCGAGCAAGTTCAGTTTCGGAGTTGGCTGACACGAATATGTCATCAAAATAGGGGATCACCCCCGGCACGCCATGCAAAAGTCTTTCCATGAGGCTCTGGAAAATGCCGGGAGCGACACAAACCCCAAATTGCAGGCGGCGACATTTGAAAGCGCCCCTATGAGTAACAATTGTCTGTGCCTCTGCTGTTAAGTCGTCCACTTCCAGTTGTTGGTAAGCTTGTGCCATGTCAAGCTTAGCGAAAATGGTGCCTCTGCCCAAGGAGTGTAGGAGGTGTTGGACTACTGGAACAGGATAGGGGTGCGCCTGTAATGCTCTGTTCAGCGTCGCTTTGTAGTCAGCACATATTCTAATGGTGCCATCAGATTTGATAGGAATGACGATGGGAGTCTCCCATTTAGCATGATCTACAGGTTCTAATATTTTTTGAGCCAGAAGCCTATCAATCTCCCTATCCACTTTGGGGCGAAGGGCAAGAGGAACCCTTCGCGGCTTAAGCCTTATAGGAGCAACAGAGGGATCCAGATTGAAAGAGATTGGTGTTCCCTTATATCTGCCAAGATCACTATTGAACACGTCAGAGAACTCCTTAAGGAGGTCTGCGAATCTGTCTGATGCAGTGGTATGGATGCCGGTTATAGCCAACCCTAGGGCATCAAACCATTCTAATCCCAGTAGGCTGGGAAGGGACCCATTGACCACAATAATTTTAAGACGGCCACAGAAGTTCTTGTAGCTTACCCTAAACCATCCACAGCCCACTAAGGGAATAGAATTTCCCTGGTAATCTCGTAGTCTGAGCCTACAGGGAACCAATCTATTTCTTACCAGTGAGGGCACTAACCCCTTAAGTGTTTTCCAAGAGATAATTGACACAGATGATCCTGTGTCAATTTCCATTTTACAAGGTTTGCCCTCTATTAATACAGAGATGAACAATTTCCTCCTTAAACTATCGCTGGCCTGATCTATGACCACCTCAGGCTGGCCCCGCCCAATAGCGAAACAGTCTTCTTCTATTCTTTCAGTCCTAATTCTGGGTTTATAATCACGTGTAGGCTTCATAGGGTTGTTGTTTGCTGGTTGAGCAGCTCGACAAACCCTGGCTAAATGCCCTTTTTTCCCGCAGCGTCTGCACTCAACGTTCCTAAATCTGCATGTGGATCGGTGATGATTTCCACCGCAACCCACACATGGGGTCAGGGTTTTTTTTCCCTCCTTATCCCCATGTCTCTTAAAGGATGTTTTAAGGCGACTTATGTCATCCTCCTCTTCAGATAATTGGTCAGCCTCTGCCTCCTCTTGATTAACTACAGAGGTTTTCGCTGCTGCCCCTGGGCTAAAAGGTTTCCTAATCTCAGACGCTGACTGAGCCGACAATTCTGAGGCGCGAGCCTCATCAATTGCAGTTTGCAGGGTGATATCGGTTTTAGCAAGCAAACGGCACTGTAACTTGATATCCCGAACTCCACAAATCAACTGATCTAAGAGAAGCTCCTCAAGCTCCTTAAATTCACAGTACAATGCGGCAGCTCTTAATGCAGCCACGTATTGGCTAATGGATTCCCCTTCTAATTGGTATCTATGCCTAAATGCGTAACGCCTAGAAACTCGAGAGGGTAGAGGGGCGTAATGGCCCTTTAAATTACTTAAGAGAGTCTCCCATGGCACATCCTGTACCTTCTGAGGCGCCAATAGAGCTCTGGCTGTCTCGAACATTTTGCGGCCACAAACGCTAAGGAACACAGCCAGCTTCCTATCTCCTGGAATCTCCTTGTAATCATTGGTGGATAGGAAACAAGCAAAACGGTCCATGAATGAATCCCATGTTTCTTCGGCTTGATTAAAGGGTGCAAATGTCGATAGTGTAGCCATATCCGCGGCTGCTGACAAGTTCTGAGGTGAATTCAATTACGCAACGTCTTGATGCCTTGGCTCAGCACTTTGAGGAGACTTCACTCTTCCTGCTGCCTCAAAATCCCATCCTCTGTCGCCAGTGTTCTAGTCTCAGAACAACGTGGGCATAAAGGTAGGCGAGGCAGGAAACAGTTAACAATCTTTATTGACTAACAAAGAACAATCAACAACTGTCTCGCTCAGTGCTAACTATCGAGAGCGAGCATGCCTGCGCTGACAGCTTCCTATTTTTAAGAGCTGTCAGCGGTTCAACCAATCCGAGGACTCTGTTCTCCCGCCAGCCGCATGCTGGCTGGCGGACCAATCAGCTGTGCCTCTTTATTGAGTGCCTGACGACAGGACATAACATACTGGAAACCAGCATCCAAAGCCATCTCTGGGGCTCCAAGTGGGAGGAGGAGAATCAAAGTGACCGGTGGATCCTCTGAAGAGACACGGAGAGATCTCTGGAAGTCTCCATGAAGGTTTCCAGTTTCACGGTTCCCATTGATTTTTAGGGTGATAATCAGGGCTTATTTTTTTCCTTTAAAGGCCGGATGTCCCTGAAATAAAGAATGGAGTGAGGAGGGTTCAGTCTGGGATAAGAAGGAATGGATGGATAGAAAGTCTGTCTCTTTCCTCCCCAAACAGCCGGAAAAAAGGACGAAGCCTTTAACTCTCCTGACTCTATTCTCCTCCTACGTGTCTATTTGGGTGTGTTTGTCCTGAAGCCTCACACAGAGTCATTTTTCTTTCCCTTCTTCATTTATGCTGCTTTGGTTTAATCAGGGTTGGAAGATCAAGCAGGAGGATTCTTCCGGCTTCTCATTTTAAGTGGAAAGTGCAGAAAAAATGAACAGCAGTCCTGTAATTCTTCGATTAGCCACCTGCCCTGGTCTCCCCCTCCCCCCCAACCCCCCTCCCCCCTTTGGGGAACCTTCCCGACTCCGAAAATCTCCCCACAGCCTTTTTCTCCCCTCAAAATGGAGGGAGGGAGAATCACCTCAGGAAAAAAGAGGCCACAAAATGGAGGAGGCTGCAGGGTCTTTGCCTGCTTTAGCTGTCCTGCTCACTGCCTGTGGGGGCCAGCTGGGGCTGAAAGGCTGGACTGTAGACTGCCCCCTACAGGCAGCGTGAGGGACAGCTAAAGCGTGGAAAGGGGACCCCGAGTGCTGGACAGGGGATTCTGGGAGTTGAAGTCCAGAGGCCTTTGCTGAGGTTGAGCCACCTGCCCTGGGAGGCCCTGCACTGGACACTCGGACAGATGACCTCCACTGAAGGGCCCCCAAGGGGGGGAGGCCCAACCCCCCCCCGTCCCCTTTTCCCTGACTTCACGGGGGCAGGAGGGGGATATGGGACACTGGGGGGCAACCAGGGAATGAAGGATTTTTCCCTCTTTTTTAACATATGTATATATAAACTTTTTCTTTTTCTCATCCATCAGCAGAGGATATAAACCTTCCACCTTCTTTCTTCTGGTTCTGTTGCTGGGCAGAGGCCGAGGCAGAGCCGGGGGAGCCGAGGGGAGAGGAAGGGCCAGGCCTCCCTTCCCCCCTCAGAGCCTCCATCCTGGCTTCTCTCCTCAGGGGGGACCTGCTGGCCGATCGGCCCAGGAAGCTCTTTGGGGGCCCCGAAGCCTCTGGATCCAGGGGGGGAAGAAGGTGGGAGCCTGGATGGAGACCATGGGAGAGAAGCCGGAGAGGCTCTTCCTCCTGCGAGGCTCCTCTTCAGCCCAGACTCTCCTTCGCCCAGTGTGGGGAAAGGTCCCCCCGGCCTCCCTGAGAGGAAAGCGGCCCCAGCCGCCCCTGCCCCCCTCCCCTGGGCCTCTCCTGGGCCCCCGTCTCTGGCTCCCTCCCCTCTGGGCCCCTCCAGGCTCCAGGGAGACCCAGCAGAGACCCTCCGGGAGGAGAGGAGCCCCTTCCCAGGCCTCCGCCTGGCCTTCCACCCAGAGCCCCCCAGGACCTCCTAGCTAGGCCCTGAGAGGAGAACCTGGGATGGGGACCCTCCTCTCCCTTCAGATCAGCCCCCTCCCCAGTTCTCCCTCCTGGGCAAAGGGGGACGTCTCCCTCTTCCTCGTCCAGAGAAGAGACACAATCCGTCAACAAGTATGTCTTGGAGTATGGGGAGATAGACCACCTTCTCTTTGTTTGTTTCAAATGGTTTGGTCGCTGTGAGAGGACGTCCCTTTGAGACCTCTATCCCCACCTCCTTTGGATGGACTTATTACAACCACAAGACTTCCCACCATCGTGAGAGAGCGATGATGTTCCGATGTATTGACATTTGTAACATACTGGTCTCCCTTTTACATCTATTTCCTCCCTTATTTTAAATTACCTGTCTTAACCATCTCTAACACTCTTAGAAGAAAATGATCCTTCATCTCCTTCAACTCGCTCCTATCTTTGATGTATTCAACTGCGGAGCTCCTTGCACTGCGAGATTCCCCCCTCTCGCATGTCTGGCCCTCTCAGTTATCAAGGGCCGCCCTTGAGGACGGGTTTTGGAACCCTGAGAGGTGGTTTGCAAAAAAACCGACGGCTTTGGGGGTTTTTAGATAAATCTTTAAGTTCTATTTTAAGGGGTTCTGGGAGGGATTGTGGGAATGGATCTGGGGGGATCCATAAATCCACTGAAAGGGGTAATGGGTCTGATAATCATGGTGGGGAGGATGGGGACAGAAATCTGACAAGGATGCAGGGGGATGAAGCGATGGGCATTAGTATAGTAAGTGGGAGGGGCAGATATGACGGCTGCAGGGGGCCATTATTATGTTTCGGGAATGTGCACTCGTTGTTTACGAGCAATTGCCCACTCCAACCCCCAAAGTACTGCTCGTTTCCCGGGTTGTTCAGAGTCTCAGACCCTGGGTCTACGGCTGATGTTATGTAATGCCAGGTCAGTGGTAAATAAAGCCCCCCTCATTCATGATCTTATTTCAGAGGGGGGTGCTGACCTGGCAGGGATTACGGAGACCTGGTTAGGCCAGGAGGGAGGAGTTCCCCTTGTGGAAATGTGCCCACCAGGTTTCCGTGCATTCCATCAGCCAAGGACTCAGGGAAGGGGTGGGGGAGTGGCAGCAATCATTAGAGAAAGTCTTTGCCCGAGGGAGGCCACTGTTCCTCAGATAGCCGGATATGAGTCCCTCCTTGTGAAGTGGGGTCGGGGGATTCAGATGGGCCTACTGATTGCATACCTGGCTCCCTGCCACGTAACAGTGGTCCTGCCTGAGCTGCTCGACATTATAGCCGGGGTGGCGGTGGAAACCCCCAGACTTATTGTTATGGGGGATTTTAACCTGCCATCCGCTGGTGAGATGTCGGAGACGGCTCGGGAGTTCATGGCTTCCATGACGGCCATGGACCTGACCCAGATAGTTCAAGGCCCCACCCACTTGGAGAATCACACTCTGGACTTGATTTTTGTCTCTGATCAGTGGCTGAATGATCTAAGAATAGGGGATATAGACATCAAGCCCTTGTCATGGTCTGATCATTCTCTCCTTCACATGGACTTTCAAGTCACTTCCACCCACCGCAGGGAGACGGAACCAACCAAATGGTTCCGTCCCAGGCGCCTGATGGACCCCGAAAGGTTCCTGATGGAGCTTGGGCCATTTCCTGAGACTCTGGCTCACAACTCAACTGAGGACCTGGTGGTCGCCTGGGACAGGGCGGCTACTGGGGCCTTGGACCGCGTTGTGCCTTTGCGGCCTCTGACCCGATGCCGATCTCATCTAGCTCCTTGGTTTTCCGAGGAGCTGAGAGAGATGAAGCATCGGAAAAGACGCCTGGAGACCGATTGGAGGACAAGCCGATCTGAATCTGACCGAACACAGGTGAGATCTTATATTAAGACCTACCTAGTGGCGATAAGAGCGGCGAAGTCTAGCTACTTCTCCGCTCTTATTGCATCTGCAGAGAACCGCCCAGCTGCGCTGTTTAGGGTGACCCGCTCCCTACTTCAGGTGGGGGTATGGGAAGATCCCTTAAAGGGTCGATTTTGTACAATTCCTGCATGATAAAGTTGCTCAGATTCGGGAAGGCCTGGACTCCGATTGGGTAGATCCAGGGGAGCAGACGGGGGCAGGTCTTGAGAGCGTTATCTGGGAAGAGTTTGACTCTGTGGCTCCTGAGGACGTGGACAGGATTCTGGGCAAGCCTAACGCTGCCACATGTTTATTGGACCTGTGTCCCTCCTGGTTGGTACTGGCCTCCCGGGAGGTTACACGAGGCTGGCTCCAGGGGATTATAAATGCTTCTCTGAGTGAGGGTGTCTTTCCCGCCGCCTTGAAAGAGGCGGTTTTGAAGCCCCTCCTCAAGAAGCCTTCCCTGGACCCGGCTATATTATCAAATTATCGACCAGTCTCCAATCTTCGCTTTGTTGCGAAGGTTGTTGAGAGTGTGGTGGCACGACAACTACCCCGATACCTGGATGAAGTTGTCTATCTGGATCCGTTCCAGTCGGGCTTCAGGTCACGATACAGCACGGAAACGGCATTAGTCGCATTGGTGGATGATCTCTGGAGGGCTCGGGACAGAGGTTGCTCCTCTATCCTGGTCCTATTAGATCTCTCAGCGGCTTTTGATACCATCGACCATGGTATCTTACTGCACCGGCTGGAGGGGTTAGGAATAGGGGGCACCGTGCTTCGGTGGTTCTCCTCCTTCCTCTCTGACCGTTCGCAGTTTGTGTTGGCAGGGGGGCAGAGGTCGACCTCGAGGCACCTTATTTGTGGGGTGCCGCAAGGGTCAGTCCTCTCACCCCTTCTGTTCAACATTTATGTAAAACCGCTAGGCGAGATCATCCGTGGTTTTGGGGTGAGTGTTCATCAGTATGCTGATGACACACAGCTATACATCTCCACCCCAGACCACCCCAATGATGCCCTTGCTGTGATGTCCCGTTGCCTGGAGGCCGTGCGGATCTGGATGGGGAGAAACAAGCTCAGACTCAACCCCTCCAAGACCGAGTGGCTGTGGCTTCCGGCGTCCCGGTATAGTCAGCTGGTACCATCACTGACAATAGGGGATGAGATCTTGCTCCCCACAGAGAGGGCCCGCAACTTGGGTGTCCTCCTGGATTCACGGCTATCTTTAGAAGATCATTTGACGGCCGTGGCCAGGGGTGCCTTTTATCAGGTTCGCCTGATCCGCCAGTTGCGTCCCTTTCTGGATCGGGACGCCTTGCGCACGGTCACTCATGCCCTAGTTACCTCCCGTATGGACTACTGTAATGCTCTCTACATGGGGCTCCCCTTGAAAAGCACCCGGAGGCTCCAACTGATCCAGAACGTAGCCACGCGGGTGATTATGGGCGCAGCTCGTTACGCCCATGTAACACCTCTCCTACGCGAGCTGCACTGGCTCCCGGTGGTCTTCCGGGTGCGATTCAAGGTGTTAGTTATCACCTTTAAAGCGCTCCATGGCTTAGGACCTGGGTACCTACGAGACCGTCTTTTGCCACCAATAGCCTCCCACCGACCAGTTTGTTCTCACAGGGAGGGACTACTCAGGGTACCGTCAGTCAAATTATGTCGACTGGCGACTCCCGGGGGAGGGCCTTCTCTGTGGGGGCTCCAACCCTTTGGAATGAACTGCCCCCAGAGATACAGAATATCCCTGATCTCCGTGCTTTCCGCCGTGCCCTCAAGACCCTGATGTTCCAACAGGCGGGGCTAAACATACGAACATGTGAATGATTTTTTAAATGTTATCTAATTCTGGGTTTTATTTAATTGATCAAACTAAGTAATAATTTTAATTAGCAATTTTATGATGTTTGTGTGTCTATATTTTTCTTGACTGTACACCGCCTTGAGTCCTACGGGAGAAAGGCAGTATAGAAATATAATAAATAAATAATAAATAAACAATGGATCCCAATGAACCAGGGACTTAGGTGCCCCAAGAGCAGCTTCAAAGCACTCGGAAGCTTTTTAGGGAAGGGGGCTTCACCCCACAGCCTCAGAGATGGGAATGTCATAGGGGTCCCACTTTTCAAAATCAGCTCCAATTTATGAAGTTCTGATATGAAAGAAAAGCCCAAACAGGCCCCAGTCTTCACCTTAGGCAGAATCCAAGGGGACTGATTGCTTCCTTGGCATTAAGAAAAAAGGCAGCACAAGAGTTAAAGGTCACCAACCTGGAGTGGCACCAAACTCCATACTTCTGGGTGACCTTCTCCTGCAAGTCCCTGGAGACAAGAGACCCAGTTGAAGGACAGCAGAGGTCAATTCCCTTGTTATTGGACTATCTTTCTCCAGCATCCCTTTCCTGACATGTCCTGACAGGAAGGACCACAACCACTACAGGAATTGACCCCAGGAGTGTAGTTGTGGCTTTTCACAAACAAGCTTTTCTCCATCCTCTCCTCTGCACATGGAGCCCAGAAGAAGCTCAGGATCCCAAGAGGAGAAGTTGCTTCTCCCTGTAATTAATAATGATTATCTGGGCCTTGGAGATCTCCATACCTGTGATAGAGAGAGCAGATTGAAGCCATATGCAAAGGATCTTGTATCAGAAAAGGATAAATTTGTTAGATCAAGCTCTGTAGGAAAAAGGTTTGGGACAGGCAGGATCTGTGCTCTTGATTGTACCTTTTTCTCCTTTCCAGGTGAAGCTGAGTGTTTCTCTGTTTATGTCAGGAAAGTCGCTGGCATTTCCATCTTCTGAGAGTGCTTTGAATTCTCCCAACTGTTCCTGCTGTGGGTGTTAGAAACAGGAAGAGGATTAATAAAGCTCCATGAATTATGGACCTCCTGCTTCTGCTTCTGATGCTGCTAGTGTCCCAGCCAATTTCTGGGAACCTTGGAAGGAAATGTCTTCTGAGTTTGGAGCACCAGGATGGAAAACAATCATGGAGTTATTACAGGCCAGGAGACCATCTCATTGGTATAGTCACAACTGAAATACTAATATCGCCTATAAATTTTCCTTTCCACAGTGCTCCTTCTATACCTTCTCATACGTAAGTCATTCAGGGTGATGGAATTGCATTTGCAGTTCTAACACTCTCTTTCTTTTCCTCTTATTTCACTTCTATATTAGAGAACCTGTCTAATTTCCTGTATGATTTTGATTTCAATAACTTATTTTGTAGAAGATTATCAAATCCAAAGATGGGTTATAAAAACCTGAAGGAAATCCAGATTATTTTCCTCTCCCCATTCACTCCTGAATTCATCACTTGAATTCATTTTGTTTAAAGGAGGGACTGAAACAGTTGTACTTGCCTCTGCCCAGCCCATTCCCAGATTTCTATAACTGATTATTGGTTTTGGATCAATATTGGCTTGTGTAGGCTTGTGTAGGCAAAAAGGAATAAATTCAAAAAGCTACTTGTTACTGTTAATGAGAATAACATGAACATTTTTTTTACAGTAAGGATTCTTTTGATTTTTTAAACACCCTACAATTAATTTTCAACATTCAAGTGGTCAACAAGAACTCCCAGCTCCTGCACAACCTCACACTGGGCTACAACATCCATGACAACCATTTGAACACTTTACGCACTTCAGATGCCTTGCTGGACATGCTCTCCACTGGAGAAGCCAATGTCCCCAACTACGGCTGTGGAAGGAAGGAGAACCTCCTGGCTCTTCTTGTTGCAGCTAAGAGGGACATCTCCATCCAGGCGTCAACATTAGCAGCACCTTACAAAGTCCCACAGGTTTGTGTGTCTTTTTTCTCTCTCTGGTAAAGTGAGTGGTGGGTGAGCAATAGATGCAATCATGTCTCCTCCATGGAATTCAAGAGCTGCTTTTCTCCATATTAGCAAACATGTCAGTTATGTTTTTTTTCTCTTACGTTTTTGTTCAAATTTCTCTCTCTTTTTTTTTAACAAACTTTATTAAATTATCAAACAATTATAAAAACAATTAAAACCATAATAAAATATTCATATATATATATATATATCATATCTTATAATTGGCATTTCATTTCTATTCTTTTACATATCTATATATATTCTTCTCCTCTACACATTATATATTTCATAACCTAGTCCCACATTCATCCTCATGACAGTGAAGTCATTGTTGGTATTTATATGAAATAAGCATGGAAATACACTCCCAATTATCAGTTCTTAATTTAAAACTCACTATTAGAAAAAAGAAAGAAAGAAAGAAAAGTAAAATTTAATACTCATCAAGATTATCTTTATACTTTACTAAGTATATCCTTATCCACTTTCTTTTCGCTTAATCCAATCATACCACTTGTCCCATACCTTAAAATACTTTGAGCTTTCCTTATCCTTTAATTTCAGTGTTAGTTGATCTGATTCCGCACATGCATATATTTTTTGTATTATCTGTTGGTCGGTTGGCAAATGATCCGTCTTCCAAACTTGTGCAATTGCTATTCTGGCCACCGTAATTATATGATGTATCAAATATGTCATTTCTTTTCTAATATTTTGTTTATTTATTCCTAATAAAAAAATCTCTGGGTCTAATTCTATTTCTTCTCCTGTAATTTGTGATATCCAAATTCTAAATTTCCCCCAGTATGCCTTGATTTTGGGACATAGCCACCATACGTGATAGAAAGTTCCTCTGGTCTGTTTACATTTCCAACATTTCGGGTCCAAATTAGGGTACATTTGTGCTAGTCTCGAGGGGGCAAGGTACCACCTATACCACATCTTATATTGATTTTCCTTGTAAGTTACTGATTTTGTTATTTTAATGTTGTTTTCCCAAATCCTTTCCCACTCTTCTAGTTGAATATTTTACCTATGTTTCTGGTCCAGGCAATCATTTGACTTTAATTATATTCTCATTTAAGTCAATTTCTAGTAAATATTTGTATATTTTGGATATTAATTTCCCTTCTTTCACTTCCAGAAATTTATCTAGCCTATTAGGGTTCACATCGATTCCTCCTTCGTCCCTGTCCTTCCTATACCTATTTTGTACTTGAAAGTAGGGCCACCAATCCAATTCCATTCCCACATCTCTGAGGTCCTGGCATGTTCTTAATAGTCCATTTGAGTCTAGTAGGTCCCTATACCATATAATTCTATGAAGAGATATAGTATTGGGGTGCATAGCCGCCTCCACTGTAGGAAAGCCACCCGGGAACCTTCGTATAGCATTTTTTCTTTATTTCCAATCAAATGCCAATTAATGCTCTCCTAATTATATGATTGTTAAAGTGTTGGTATGTTTTGTTCCCAATATTCCACAGGAAGGCGTGCCACCCCATCATTAAATCATGCCCTTCCAGTTTTATCCATATCAGGCATGCTGCCTTATAGTATTTCTCCTACGCCGGGAAACCAAAACCTCCTCTAAGTTTATCATCCTGTAGTGTGTTCAAACTTATCCTGGGTTTTTTACCCTCCCATAAAAATTTAGACGTAATTTTATTTAAATTAATAAAGAATTTTTTCTCCAATTTCACTAGGATAGTTTGGAATAGGTAGAAGAGCCTCAGCAAGATGTTCATCTTCAGAGCCACTATCCTTCCTAAAAATGAAATGTTTAAATTTCCCCATCTTTCTAAATCATTTTCAATTTGATGTGTCATTCCATCGTAATTGTTTTTCTTTATGTCAATATTCTTATTTGTCAGGTTTATTCCTAGGTATTTTATTTTCTTAACTACTTTTAGCCCCGATTGTTTCTCTAATTCCTCTATCTGTTTTGTTGTTAGGTTTTTGGTTAATATTTTGATCTTATCCTTATTAATTTTCAAACCTGCGACTTTTCCAAATTTTTCAGTTTCCTTCATTAGATTGGGTTCTGTTGATAGTGGGTCTTCTAAGAAGAACACAAGGTCGTCCGCGAAAGCTTGGACTTTGTATTCTTCTCCTTTTATTTTAAGCCCCCTCACGTCTCCATTTGCTCTAATTCTTTGGAGCAGGTTTTCTAGGGTTAATATAAATAATAGCAGCAAGAGAGGGCACCCTTGCCTTACTCTCCTACCTATTCCAAAAAAAAATGTTACTTCTCCATTAATTAGTATTCTTGCCTTTTGTTTAGTATAAATTGACAAAATTAATTCTCCAAATTTCTCACCAAATTTCATGTTTTTAATTTGTTGGGTCATGAAGTTCCAATTGACTCGGTCAAATGCCTTCTGTGCGTCCAGAAAAATCAGGGCTACCTGTTTTTCCGGATCTTTTTCATAATATTCAATTACATTCATAACTGTCCTTAAATTATTTTTAATTTGCCGGCCTGGTAGAAATCCGTTCTGATCGACGTGTATTTTCCGGTTTAATATTATTTTAATTCTATTAGCCAATAAGTTCATAAAAATTTTATAATCCGAATTTAATAACGAAATCGGTCTATAATTTTTAATCTGGGTGGTATCTGCCTCTTCTTTTGGAATCAATGAAATATAAGCTTCTCTCCAAGTATCTGGTATTTTTGCTTCTTTTAAAGCCATATTGTAAACTTCCAAGAGGATTGGGTTCAAAATTTCACCTAAACTTTTATATAATTCTACTGGGATCCCGTCCGTTCCTGGTGTCTTATTATTTTTCTGTCCTTTAATTATTGTTCAAATTTCTCATTCAAGGCCTGAAAAGCAATAAGGTCATTGAAGAGGATTTTATCCCGGCTATTCAGCTATTCAAAATATATCCTAATTGTGGATAAACTATTGGCATATAGATTTTGACATAGATATAACACCTGTCATATGCAGTTGTATTCAAGCTGGCAATAGTAGCATCTATATGTATATTTAAAAATGGAATAAAAAGGACTAGCAATTACAAGCCAGTTAGACTAATAGATATTGTCGTTGAAATATATTGTTTGTTCCTCTTAAGTAAATTTGGGATTGGGTGGAACAAAAATGAATTCCTTGCAGAAGAATAAAAAGGTTTAAGTAGAGTAAAAAGTTTCATAAAAGTGTATAATAATCAATCAATTAATAATCTAATATTGTCAACAGATTTGTTTTGAAGTATCTAATTACACAATATGTCAGTCAGATAAACCAGAGTTTGCTGGCTGTATAGATGTTACTGCAGCACTTGACACAATAAATGGAGAAATATGATGGAGGAAATTGTTGGCCCTGATCCAAGCCCTTGTTTGAGAGGGAGGTTTGGGCTCAATGGAGCCATGAGAAGAAGGATCAATACTTACCAAGGGGGAAGTATATTTGAATGAACCCTTGTTATTCAGTCTAGATATTAATGACCTATCAGGACTAAGGAAGGATTCTCATGTATATGGCTAAAGTGCTAAAATATTTACCTATTTACCATATGGCAAAGGTATAATTAGCCAGGAAACTACAATGTTAATACATAGTGTTTGTTTTGTTGCCTAAGAGTGCAAATCCATTCAGTTTGTTCCCATGAGCTTCTCCAGGGTTCACCACAGGGGGTGAACCAGTTCCATACCAGAAAGATGAGAGGTGTCCTGTGGCATCATCTGGGCCTTCTCTTGCCACCGATGTTGCCTCACAATTGGGTGTCATATCCAAGCAAGTCCAGCATTGTTAGGGGCCTGATATCTGTACCAAACATGCCACATTTCCCACCAAAGCGGTACCTATTTATCTACTAGTGTTGTCACATGCTTTTCAACTGCTAGGTGGGTGGAAGCTGAGGCAAGTGATGGGAACTCACCCTGCCATTCAGTGGTAGAACTCAAACTGCAGGAACAGATCCAGTGTCTTTAAGCCACTGAGGTTCCTACTTGCTAAATACACATTGGTTTAAACTGATAGTACAGGACAATTATCCTGTGGGTTAGATTGCGTAGACTCTTGAGAAAAGGTGGCTCCTACTGAAATAATAATTCTGATTATTGATAAATCAAAGTCAAAAGTTTTGGTCTTTGGAAAACAAATGTGGCCAATACAGCAGGTAACACCTTTCTTTACTCAGTGTCACTTTTCTCTGAGACGGAATCTTGGATCTGCCGTCATCAAAGGAGCTCACCTAAAGCAATAGCAGGATTGAATTTAAAGTTTAAATGCTTAAACTTAAAAAGAAAATCATAGCTATCCAGCTTTCTCCCCAATTATTAGAGAATATAATGCCAAAGTTACCCCCAGGCCCTTCTATTGAACTGAAGTTTGGGGCTTAATATCTACCTCTACTGGAACAACCCAATCAGAGCACCTGAGGAGTATTTTGGGGGTGGATAAAAGGACTTCAGGTGCTGATTCAGAGCTGAGTTGGGAATTTCCACAATTTCCCCTTTCTCTAAAATCAGAGGAAATACAGTCATGTGAAAAGGAAAGCTCACCCTCTTTGAGTTCTTACAATTTTATGTGTCAGGACATCTGATAAAAACCACCTACTCTTTAGCAGTTCTTAAAACGAGGTAAATATAACCTGAGATGAACAACAAAATAGGACGTATTACACTATGTGATCATTTCTTTGACAAAAAGAAAGCCAAAACGGAGAAGCCATGTTTGAAAAACTAAATGCACCTTATGATACAATAGCTTGTAGATTCACCTTTAGCAGCAACAACTTGAAGTAATCCTTTTCTGTATGACTTCATCAGTCTCTCACATCCTTGTGGGAGGAATTTTGGCCCCCTCTTCTTTACAACAGTTCATTGAGGTTTGTGGGTGTTGTGGCGCGGGAATAACGAGAGGCATAAGCAAGCTAGTGACAACAGCTCTTTAATTCAGGGTGAGACTTCAGCAAAGAAACACAGGCAACAGTCCTCTTTATATACTTTTCAGAGGCAACCATGAACCAATCAGAATTCACTGAACATTTGAATTTCCCGCACAAAATAGATACATACATAACACCCCTCCACTCCCAGAAGGCACTTCTGTCCTATCTATTGACATATTTACATACAAAATCACGCAGGTGACCAGGGTGTGTCTTAATTCTGGTTGACCTGCGCAGTTCAGTTGTTGGCGAGGCGTTGAGACGGTCGGAGGGACCTCCCATCTTTCCCGGCTCCGCCAATGGAACCTCCTGGATTTCTCCGGAGGTGTGGCTATCCCCGGCTGGGAGTGTCGACTCGCTGGGGCGGCGCTGGAACTCTGGGTTGCCAGATAAGTATTCTGGCTTACTCAGGCTTGAGGTAGCTGTGTCAGGAAGACTTTGATAGTTAGGACTCACAGTAAATGAGTTTTCGTGTTGTAATCACTTATGCAATTGATCTATATGTCTCCTCCAAATTTTACCATGCCCTAAATCAACTGTGTATGACTTTGGACCTGTAATTCCTACAATGGTTCCCTCTACCCACAAGGGCCCATTGGTGTAGTTTCTGGCAAATACTGGTGTTCCCACTTGGAATTGTCTTAGTCCTCCCCCTTCCCCCTTGAAGTTATCAGGGGAGTAATTGGGATGCAATCAATCGAGAATGCACCTTAGTTTTCGGCCCATTAAGAGCTCGGCTGGGCTGCGGCCCAAGGTGGGGCACGGGGGTGGCGTGCTGTACAGCTAAGAACTCATCTATTCTAGCCTGCCAGTCCCCTGCATCAAGCCGGGACAGAGCTTCTTTGGCTGTTCTCACAAATCTCTCTGCAAGGCCATTCGAAGCCAGATGAAAAGGAGCGGATAATGCATGTCTTATGCCTAACTCGGCTAGGTAGCCCTCAAATTGAGTTGCCGTGAATTGGGGCCCATTGTCAGATACCAGGGTGTCCGGCAACCCGTGTGTTACAAACAGTTTTCTGAGTACTTTGATTACGGCCTCAGAAGTGGTAGATGGCATTAAGGCAATCTCGAGCCACTTAGAATATGCATCTACAATGATTAGAAAGTTCTGGCCGTGGAACGGGCCAGCGAAATCGATGTGAATCCTCCCCCACGGTCCCTTTGGTTTTTCCCTTTCCCGTACGGGAGCTATAGGTGGATCTGGGCGGGATTTCTGGCAGGGCCTACACTTCCCCACCCACTCAGTGACGTCTTGGTCGAGATGTGGCCACCAAACATAGCTACGAGCTAGGCCTTTCATGCGAACAATACCAGGGTGTCCCTCATGCAGCATTTCTAAAACTCTGTGCCTTAACCATGAAGGAATGACCACCCTGTCACCCCACAATAAATGTATAGTTTATTGAATAGCCCGAAGGCCTTTTCAAACAAAACAGAAAAGAAAAAGGGAAAAAGATAAAACAGTTACAAAAATAGCAATCTAAAAATATATGATAGATGACATTAAAATTTTACAATATCAAATAAGAGCCTTGGTACTACAGTGGTTTAAAGCACCCTGTTATTAACACAGCTGCCTGCAATTTACTGCTGGTTCGAATCTCTCCAAGGCTCAAGGTTGACTCAGCCTTCCATCCTTTCTAAGGTAGGTTAAATGAGGACCCAGTTTGTGGGGGCAATAAGCTGACTTTGTATAAATATACAAAAGTATGAAGGCTATTGCTTAACGCACTGTAAGCCGCCCTGAGTCTCCGGAGAAGGGCGGCATATAAATCAAATTAAAAAAAAAATAAAAAAAAAAAAATTTCAATAGCTAAGTTGCCAAGACTAGATAACCCAAATAGGATAGCTCCTCTCTAACTGAGCTCATCTTCCTTACAATCGATAATTTTTTTTTTATATATAACTGGCTCGTATTGCCATCATTCTTTTAAGGTATCGAGTGATCGCTCTTACCAGGGGAGGAGAGTCAGCCCTCAACAGAAATGCTAATTTTTGGCTTATATTCCAGTGGGGAAATTTATTTATAATTGGGGACAGATATTGTTTTCTCACTTCTTGATAGAGACTACAATCGAATATTATATGCGCCGTGTCCTCCACGACGTTTACCCCACATATGCATATTCTTTTGTCATACGGGATTTTCCGATAACGGCCGAATCTAACGTTGGTATCTGGAAGTTCGAATCTAAACTTAACAAATAACTGTCTCTCCACTGATGGCATTTCTAAATGTAAATACTTTTCCAGAGTGAAAGTTGTTTTAACTGCTGTCAGCAGTTTAAGGGAATGATTAGTTGAAAGGGTTGCCATGTCCATTTGCCGATGTATATCTTTAATCACCCCACAATAAGCAACCCCCCAACATTGACAGTTCATTTTTCTTGTTAAAGTACAATTGAAAATCCTCACTGTCCACCTTGGTAGGCCAACCCCGCATTACCCAGCCCATTACAGTGCGCAAAACAGAGTTCCTGGCAGAAGCCTTTGCCACCTCGCTTGAAGAAATGAGGCCCGGGGATACAACGTCAATGAGCAAAACTGGGGATTCCGGAATCGGGTTATCCAACAGTTCGGGCAAGGGGCATTGGCTGAGGGCATCAGCATGTCCCAGAGTTCTGCCCGGCCAGTGGAGCAGTCTGTAGGAATAGGCGGCTAAGAAAATGGACCATCTGGTCATCTGGGGAGAAAGAGCAGCCGGGGTCGGTTTATCTCCAGCCAAAAGTCCCAAAAGAGGCTGGTGGTCTGTAATGAGTTCAAAAGTATGGCCAAACAAGTACTCGTGAAATTTTTTGACCCAAGCTACAGCCGCTAATGCCTCCCTGTCCAGCTGGCTATAGTTCCTTTAGGCGATGGGCGCCTCTAACCCGTTCGGCAGTCTATGGCTTAAAACCGTGCCTACGCCAAAGGGGGAAGCGTCACACGCCAACACTAGAGGTAGTTCAGAATTGTATTGGATGAGGACACTGTTCTCAGACAAAAGTTTCTTTACTGTGTTGAATGCAGCCGCTTCTCGTTTGCCCCACACCCAGGGAACGTTTTTTCCAAGGAGCCTGTGCAGTGGCTCCGCAACAGTGGCCTTGTGTTTTAAAAACATGGTGTAGAAATTAAGAAGCCCCAAGAAGGCCTGTAGTTCAGGCTTCGATTTAGGGGTGGGCGCGTTCTGGATGGCCCTGACTTTGCTTTCTGTGGGGTGAATGCCTGTGCCGTCAATTCGGTAACCTAAGAATTCCACTGATGGAACCGCTATTTTGCATTTTGCACATTTGAGTTTGAGTCCCGCTTCTCTGAATCTGGTCAGGACTTGTCTAACCCTATGTCCTAACTGAGTCTCGTCTTGGCCACTAATTAGGACGTTGTCGAAATAAGGGACAACACCTGGGAGGCCTTGTAGAAGATGCTCCATGGTACTCTGGAAGAGCCCTGGGGCGATGCTAACCCCAAACTGTAGTCTAGTGCATTTAAAGGCACCTCTGTGAGTTACTATGGTCTGCGATTCTGCCGTAGCATCATCTACTGACAGCTGCTGGTACGCCTGCGCAAGGTCTAGTTTTGCGAACAGCTTGCCAGGCCCCAGGGAGTGTAGTAGATGGTGGACGATCGGAACGCGATAGGCACTCTGCTGCAACGCCTTATTGATCGAACACTTATAGTCAGCGCAAATTCTAATTGATCCATCTGATTTAACTGGCGTGACTATTGGGGTTTCCCACTTAGCGTGATCTATGGGAACTAACACCCCTTGCTTAATGAGCTTGTCGAGCTCTGCATCAATTTTGGGCTTTAAAGCAAATGGAACCCGTCTTGCTTTTAGCCTGATTGGCGCTACGTTGGGGTCTAAATTAAAGGAGATAGGGGTCCCCATGTACTTGCCTAGAGTCTCTTCAAAAACGTCCTGAAACTCGTGAAGAATGGTTTCTTTGAGGGATGGCCCTCCGATGCTGTGAACGCCCATGAAGCCCATGCCAAGGGCTCGGAACCACGCCATGCCCAGGAGACTCGGTAGTGGCTTGCTTATGATGGTCAGGGGCAGCTCTTTCTGGAACTCGCCGTAGGTGACCCAGAAAGTGCCCACACCTTCTACGGGAACTTGGTTTCCCTGGTAGTCGAGGAGGCAAACTTTCTGTCGGGACAGCTGGGCTTTCTGGAACTTGGGCAGGAGCGCTTTGAGTCTTGTCCAGGACATGATCGACAGTGTAGACCTGATGTTGATTTCCATTTCGCACAGTCTGCCTTCAATTTCTACTTTTGTGTAGACTTTCTCATCATCAGTTGTGCTGGCTTGGCCGATTCTCGTGCTGTAGGTCTCTCGCTTTTGAGATTCGTGCCGTTTCCTTGCGCCATCATTTTTGATTGGCTGTTTTGAACGAGCCAGTTCTGGTTGGTCGCGGTAGTCACGTGGCTTGCGACTACGCGGAAATTGAGCAAACTGCAAACTCGTGCTAGGTGGCCTTTCCTATCGCAACGCCTGCAAATGGCGTCTCTCTATTTACACGATTGTCTCTCGTGATCCCCGCCACAGCTAGGACAGTTCTCGTGGCGGCAGCTTTGATCGCTCTTTTTCTTCTCAGTATGGAAGACATCCTTGTCCGACTCTTCCTCCATGCTGGTTCATGCCTCCTCCCTGTGGACGGGGGCTATTTTCGGCCCGTCTTTGCTTGGTAGTGTTCGCTGCAGTGCTTCAGAAGCCTTCGTTGATGCTTCGTGTGCTCGGGCTTCATCCAACGCGCTGGCTAGCGTTAGGTCTGGCTTGGCCAGAAGGCGCCTCTGTAACCGAGTGTCTCTAACACTGCAAATCAATTGCTCAAGTAGCGCATCGTCTAAGTCTCTGTAGTCACAATGCGTTGCGGCTTTTCGAAGTGCGGCCACATATGTGCTGACTGGTTCTCCTTCTTTTTGTATACGGTGCCGGAGTTCGTAGCGCTGTACAAATTTAGAAGGAACTGGAGCGTAGTGGGCTCTCAGGTTTGCTTGAAGGACGTCCCAGGAGACTGTCTGAACTGGGGTTGGCTCACAGAGGGTCTCGGCCATCTCAAAAACGTCTGGCCCGCAGTGGCTTAGGAACAGGGCTCTTTTCCGGTTCGCTGAGAGCCCTTGCATTTCGCTTGCTTCCAGGGAGCACTCGAACCTGGTCAGATACGATCCCCACTTCTCTCGGGTCGGATCGAAAGGTTTGGGCAGGACGTAGGCAGACATCGCAGTATGTCTCTGTAGTCCACTCGTCACCCTGGCTGGAAGTCCGAGCTCTTTTAGTTTGCTTCTTGTGGCCTCAATCCCACCTTCGTCGCCAATGTTGTGGTGCGGGAATAACGAGAGGCACAAGCAAGCTAGTGACAACAGCTCTTTAATTCAGGGTGAGACTTCAGCAAAGAAACACAGGCAACAGTCCTCTTTATATACTTTTCAGAGGCAACCATGAACCAATCAGAATTCACTGAACATTTGAATTTCCCGCACAAAATAGATACATACATAACAGTGGGGGTTTGTTTCTGCACAGCTCTCTGGAGGCCCCACCACCACACAATTCTTGTGTAACTAGAGAACAGGCCCAAAAATAATCAAGGTGGTATATAAATAAATAAGCAAATATTGCTTCACCAAGAATCTGGAATATTGAATGTCAACTGCCTAAGAAAGAGAGAGATGAGAGTCTTGGACTACACATTAGACAAACAACCTATTGGGAAACTTGTGTTAAAGCAACACATTTGCTGTTCAGTCAGAATTAAAGATATAATAGGCCCTTTATTGGAAGGAAACGCTCACTTGACACCTGCACATCTGGATTTGATTGTCCCAAAGGTGCTTTTTTCAAGAGGCAACTGGACTTTCTGGTTTTTCTTTGAAGACCTTTTGCTTCTCATCCAGAGCTGAAGAACCTGGACGACTGAGAATCTCCATAGACATGTGGGTCTGATTGCAATAAGTTGTTTTTTTGTTTTTTTTTATGTTTTTTAATGTTTTTTTATTCTTATTCTTTTTTATTTAATTTGTTTCTTGTGCTCCATTTTTATTACAGTGTTGTTAATTCTGTGCTTAATATTCTTTTTCTTGATATGGCATAATTGCTAATCAACAATAATCTAATTAATTTGTTCATCAATACCAAGTTGAATTTATTAAAAAATAAAGTTTTGGACTTTATCTGACCCCCAATATAACACAAATTTCTTCAATGCTTTTTCAGATCAATAATAACCTTGTTTCAGAGGCTCTCGGTGATAAAAGGAAATTCCCCTTTTTCCACTGGATGCTCCCCAAAGAAGGATTCCACTACCCAGCCATTGTCCAGCTGCTCCTCCATTTCAGATGGACCCTGATTGGCCTCTTTGCTTCAGACACAGAGAAGGGAGAGAATTTCATGAGGATTTTTATTCCTATGCTTGTCAGGAATGGAATTTTTGTGGTTATATCACAACTGTTCTCAACAACTGGACACACAGCATCCCTCAGGGAGGCCCTCTCTAAGTGGAGACAAGTCAACGTCTTTGTTCACTTCATGGAAAATGTTCCCATTTTGGACAGAATCCTTCCTTTCCATTTAACACTTATGCGTTTGCCAGGACCCATTGAAGGGAAAGTCTGGATCATTACAGCTTTGGGAGGATTAATATTGAGAAAGCACAGACTTTTCAAATACATCCATAGTATTTGGAACTTTGGTTTTCTGGGGAAAAAAAAACAAAGAGATTCTGCCTTTGAAGACTATTTCTTTGTGGAAGAAAAGTTTCAAGATCCTTATTTTTTCTGTTCTCTTTCAAAGAACGTCCTTTCTGTCAAAGGCCGCAGAAGATGCACCCAGAAAGCCCCACTGGAGACCCAGAAGAAAAAGAACAGAAGAAGATTCCCAAATTATTACCTTTTGTACAGTCTCATTCAGACTCTGACCAAGGCCTTGAATGCTGCCTATTCCTCCAGATGGAGGAGGGGAAGGAAGGAGGGAGAAAAGATTTTGGGGGCTCCAAGGCTGCAGTCATGGCAGGTATGGGGGTTCCGATATTGTGAGATATGAAGAATTGCTTCTAAAATAATGTTTCATTACAGCTTCCACTTCTGCATAATAAATAAAGAAAATAAGGAACTAGAAAGTTAAGGAACTTTTTGAAAAACTAGTTAAAATGGTATTGTTCTTACAGTGAGCAATGTGGTTCAGAAAAGTCTAGAAAGAAAGTGAGGGGAGGATTTCTGAGCAATAGCTTAATAGAAACATTTCAAAATATAACCGATTCACTCAAAAGAACAATGGAAAGTTAGTGATTGCAGAA
Organism: Pituophis catenifer annectens; assembly: GCF_029215685.1. Taxonomy (NCBI): domain Eukaryota; kingdom Metazoa; phylum Chordata; class Lepidosauria; order Squamata; family Colubridae; genus Pituophis; species Pituophis catenifer. Next base: position 650,006 of record NW_027256905.1, on the reverse strand, counting down.
TCACACCAGGCCATGGAGACAGTGGGTTGCTGGGGAAAATAAGGCCAGGAGTTGAACAGGAGCTCCGGATAGGCCGAGAGCTTGCTAGTCCTTCAGCCAATAGAGAAGCAGGACAGGGTTGAGTGACAGGAGGAAGGGCATAAAACCTCTTGCATGCTTTGATCCGGCTCCACCTGGTGGATTTGAATAGAATAGAATTTTTGTTGGACAAGTGTGATTGGACATATAAGGAATTTGTCTTTGGTGCATATGCTCTCAGTGTACATAAAAGAAAAGATACGTTCATCAAGAATCATAAGGTACAACACTTAATGACTATAATTATAACTCTATGACTATAATTAAGTGTTGTACTGTAGGAGGGGAACACCACCAAGACAGTGCCAGGGCCAGTAAAACATAATAAAACCTCATAATACAGGAGCAACTCAAAGAAATAAAAAAAGCCACTGGCGTAGGAAAACAATCTTCCCAAAATAGAATACATAAACAACAGGGCTATTGGACTTCCGGTCAGCACCGCAGGCTTCGTGGACAGTCTTTTTAGACCGCCAGCCCTGTGTCTTCGTAAAAGCTGCTTTGACAGTGCAAACCGGCTGTCTGGCGGCTGAAAAACCTCCCCTTCGGGAAAAGAAGGAGAGGAGAGCTGGTGGGCGAGAGTAGAGCTCCCTGAAAGCCCTCTGGAATATTTCCAGAGGCTTGGAGGATGAGAGCTCCCCAGCCAGCCCGCCAAGAAGCTCTGAAGCCAGGACGATTCTGCGAAAGCAGAGTGAGAAGCCGCGATCCGATCCTGCCCTCAAAAGTGAGTTTGACTGATTACAAGCGCAGGCAGAACGGAAACAGGAGAACAAGCTTTAAAAGTATAGAGCTTAACTCCGAAGTTACTTTATTTCAACTGAATTTCATTGAGCTGGAGGCTGAAGATGGCGTCTTTGTTATGGTTTTGAAAGTGAAAGCCAGAAACGAAAGTGCTTATTGAGAACTTTGTGCTGGGAGAGTGGATTAGCTGCTTATTAACTGCTGGGAAGTGAGAGCTTGTGGAGAAAAAAAAAACTATCCTGCCTGATAAATTAGGGACTATAAATTACAAACATTTTAAAGTTGTTTAAGGGACTTTGTGGCTTTGGAAAAAAAAAAGATCTCTTTAGAAGGGGAAAAATGGCTTCTAAACAAGTGAAACCAGGAGTTGTTAAAGGAGGAGGAGGTTCTCCAGTTGTGTCAGTGGTGACACAGAAAGCACAACTTCTGGCTGATTCACAGAGTCAGAGTCAGGGTCAGGAGGCAGCACTTAATGATTTTAAAGAATTTATGAAAGAAGCCATGAAAAATCAAGCAACAGCAGCGAAAGAAGCTATGAATAATCAAGCCACAGCAATGAATAACTTAACATTACTTGTGGAAGGGAAATTAAAGAAAGTTGAGGAGGATATAAGATCAATTAAGAAAGTGGTTGCAGAGAAACACGATGAAATAAGAGATGAAATTGTTTATGCTGTATCAGGATTGTCAAACCTTGTTATCCAGCTTGATGGGAAAGTTGAAGAAATTAATGAAGCCAATTTAAATTTGGAAATCAAAATGGGAGATGTTATGACCAGAACAGAGAAAGTGGATGATGAATTGGTAATGTTACAATACAGGTCCATGGAGTTTGCTTTGAGATTTTGAGGCCTGAAAGAAAATAGCAAAGAAAATTTAAAAAATATTTGTGCTGATGCTATAGCAGAGATAATTAAAGAAAGACCAGAAGATGTGGCAAGCCAAATTGATAAAATTTACAGGGTTAATTCCTGGCTGGCAAAACAAAGACAGCTGCCAAGAGATGTGGTGATTTATTTTACAACCAGGAGGATCAGAAACGATATTTTACAAGCTTCTTACAAGAATAAAGTTCAGGTGGCTGGGCAAGAGGTGGTGGTTTTGAAAGAGATTCCTCCAAAGATGCTGAGAAGTAGAAAAGACTTTGGCTTTTTGGTAAATGAGCTGAGAAATCAATAAGTGGCATACAGATGGGATGTTCCAATTGGTCTAATAGTGACTTATAATGGAGATAGATACTGGTTAAACACAGTCTGGAAGGCAAAAGACTTTTATGTAAATGTTTTAAAGGCTGGATACCCACCCTCACCAGGGAGGGGAAGGAAGAAAATGGAGATGTTACAACAAGAAAAAAATGGAAAACAGATACAAACTTATGCTGAAGTTGCAGCTGGGGTAATTATCATGGAAAAAGATTTGGATCTTGGGGGTTTACCCCCAACTTTGGACCCACCTAAGAAGGGAGAGCCGAAAGTACAACGACTGACCCGATCAACTTATAAACTTCAAGAACAACAATCAAAAAGGCAACAATCTCAAGATTTATCTCAAGAAGTTCAAAAAAACAGAAGCAGTGGGGGAGGGGGGCTAGGTCGAAGAGTAAGGTGGAGGAGGAGCTTCAGCTGATGCTCATACGGCTTTGAAAGGCTAAAGATGGCAATTAAATTCCTATCTTGGAATGTCAATGGCCTAAATTCACCACAAAAAAGAAAGTATTTCACTACTTGAAACAATTTAACAATGATGTTATTTGCTTGCAAGAAATACATATTAGATTATTAGACCAAAAATATTTGATAAATTCAAGATTGGGTACACATTTTGTGGCATCAGCGCCAGAGAAGAAAAATGGGCTAGTCATCTATGTAAGAAAAGGACTATCAGCTAATTTAATTGAGGCAGATGATCAAGGAAGATCTATTGCAATTGAACTATTAACACAGACTGGAAAAATGCTTTTTATTGGAATATATGCCCCTAATCAGCAACAAGACAAGTTTTATAAATTTTTACATACTAAAATAATACAATGGGATTATAAATCCTTTATATTAATGGGTGATTGGAATGGAGTAATAGACACACAGAAAGATAAAAAAAGTTTATCAAAGATCTCAACACGTACAAAATTACCTAAATCTTTTTTTGATATGATGGAAGATATAGAACTGAGAGATATTTAGAGAGAACATAATGTGGAGGAATGAGACTTTACTTTTTTTTTCTGATAGACATCAATCCTTCTCCAGGATTGATTTTATACTAACCACAAATGATTTTATTTCCAGGGTGAAGAAGACGAAGATATGTCCAAGAACTTTAACTGATCATAGTCCGGTTTGGGTGGAATTTGAACAGGAGAGGGGAGAAAGGAGGACTTGGAGGTTAAATAAAAATTTATTTAGATATGAAGAAAATGTGAAAGAGCTTAAAAAACAAACGAAAGAATTTTTGTTACTAATATGAATAAGGGTACTTCTATGGAAATGGTCTGGGATGCTAGTAAGGCTTATATGAGGGGTATGTTAATACATATGAATAATAAATATAGACTAAAACAACAAAAGAAGCGGAAAGAGATAGAGGAAGAAATAAAAAAGAAAGAACAATTACTTATATTTAATCCAGGAGACAAGAAAGTAAAAGAAACAATAAATATACTACGAGGGCAATTTAATATGTTAATGGCTGATCAGGTGGCAACTAGCTTACAATATGCTAAACATAATACATTTTGTAATGCCAGTAAACCAGGTAGGTGGTTGGCCTACATGTTGAGGAAAAAACAGAAATCACGAGTCATTGGTAAAATAGAATTTAGAGGTAAGCAAGTTTACCAACAGAATATGATCAAAAAGGCTTTTTTAGAATTTTATACAAAGTTATATGCTAGTGACTCAATACAAGGTATAGATATAGATAGATACTTAAAGGAAGGGAATATTCCTGAATTAATGTTGGAACAGAGGGAAGGATTGAATCAACCAATAACTTCTGATGAGATTACTGATGCAATTAAGCAATTAAAAATAGGGAAAGCTCTGGGAACAGATGGATTAACAGCTCTTTATTATAAGAATTTACAGCTTGAAATGGTAGAACCGCTTAGAGTTCTATTTTGTAAAATTCAAATAGGGGGAGGAGTTCCACTCTCTTGGAGAACAGCTTTTGTTTCACTGATCCCGAAGGAAGATCAAAATTGTACTAAACCTGAACATTTTAGGCCAATTTCACTTTTGAACACGGATTATAAAATTTTTGCTAAGATATTAGCGAATAGACTAATGCCAGTTATGCAACAAACAATTCATAATGATCAATTAGGTTTTATAAAAGGGAGGCAAATGAAATATAATGTTAGACAAATTATAAACTTATTGGAATATCTGGAAAAAAACAACCAGGTCCCTGCAGCGTTCATATTTTTGGATGCAGAGAAAGCATTTGATCAATTGAATTGGCAATTTCTGTTTAAGATAATAGAAAAAATGCATTTTGGGGAGTATTTTATACATTCAATTAGAGCAATATATCAGGAACAAACAGCACAAATAATAGTTAATGGAGGTTTAACAGATGTGTTTAAAATTGAGAAAGGTACGAGGCAGGGTTGTCCCTTGTCGCCATTATTGTTTATTTTAACTTTAGAAGTTTTGTTGAATAAGTTACGTGACTCTGATAAAATAAAAGGAATTGTAATTAGACAGCAGGATTATAGACTAAGAGCGTTTGCAGATGACCTGGTTCTTACTTTATCTCAACCTATAGAAGCGGCTCCCTATATGTTGGACATAGTAGCTCAATATGGCAAAGTATCTGGATTTAAAGTAAATCTACATAAGACAAAGATGATAACTAAAAATATGTCCATAACTCAAACAGAAGACTTAGGGTGAAAAACGGGGTTTAAAGTAGTTATAAAGGTTAAGTATCTAGGAGTATATAATGCAGCCTCAAACTGAAATTGTTTAAAAATAATTATGAAATTCTTTGGCAAAAAGTACAGAAAGAAATGGAAAATTGGAAAAAGTTACAACTATCATTACTGGGAAGGATAGCAGCAATAAAAATGAATGTACTACCTAGGTTTTTATTTTTGTTTCAAATGATACCAGTGCTTAAGAAAGATGGAAAAAAAATTTTTTTATTGAAAAAGTTTTTCAAATACAAGTTTCCCCCCCTTTTCCCCCCTCCTCCCTAACCCCCTCCCCCTCCCCTCCCCCTGTGGCTTCTCCAAAATAAAACCCAAATTCATAACAGATTATATAATACTTTACCATCCCTTTGCTCCACCCCCCATACGCTGACCCTTTCTTTCTAATAATATTATTATATCCCCCTTATACTATACATTTCAAAATAACATTCAGCTGTAACATTATATAATAACTCCTAATTTAGCATAATAATATTATTATATCCCCCAGTTTAGCAATTCCTACTCATAATCTACCCTTTTCCTCTACCCCCATACATATATCTCTTAACTCAAATCTTTTACATGTATTCATATCTAAACATAATATCCATTTTCTTAAACTAAACAATCAATAAGCTAACCTGTCTCCACCCACTTTCCTACAAGACTACCATACATAATATTTTTAATATCTTTATTCTTCTGCTAACACCACTAAGAAGTATTCCCTTATATAAATAAAATCCTCAAATGACTTTAAGCTTGTAATCCATATGATATCTTCTGTAATGTCTTTCAGATGGATTGTTAAATCCATCACCCATGTTAGGGTAACATCACATCCTAATTCCAACAGTATGTTCGGTATCTTCAATTACCATCTGCCCCCATCAATAGTAGATATCTTCATATATAAAAAAACCACCCGAGTGACTTTATATTTGTATTCCATATAGTATCTATTGTAATGTCTTTCATCTAAATTATTAATTCCAACCACCGTAGTAGGGTAACAACCAGATCTTCTGCGTGCCCCAATCCCATAGCTCTCTTGCCTTGTAGCTCAGCATAAACGTAATACATTTATCAAAGAATCCAAAATAGAAAGTTCCAATCCACTCAGTTTAAGGCCATTTTCCACATCCCAAAAGTACAGCACTGCAGAGGTCTGTCACTCTCCTCAAGATAATATAAACCAATACTTTGCCTCAGCTATATTTTCATGTATTCAATCATCTCTTAGATAACTGGCATTACACTGTTGTTTAGTCTAAAAGTTTTTATTTTTGTAGGACCTGCTTCTTCTTTTCTTAACTTTTTGTGGGTTAGATCTCCATCCTGGTTTCCTTTCTATAAGTTGTATATCAACTGTTTGGTTTCCATGCTGATCTATAACTTGATCTTGTTGGTTTTGCTTTTGTGGCTTAAATCTCCATTCTGGTTTCCTTTCTATGAGTTGTATATCAACTGATTGATTTCCGTGCTGGTCTGTAACTTGATAAGTCATCACATTAGAATCCAAAGCCGCCTCTCTTGTATTTATAAATAGTCCAGCTGAGACCTCTGAAGGAGAATCCAGAAGTGGCTTGTCTACAAAGACCTCTGTAACTTGTTGTTTTTCCATTACCTCCACCTCCATCTGCTTATCCTGAATTTCTATCTCTTGTTGATTTTGCTTTTCTTTATTCCACTCATGTATTATACATGGAGATGTTGAGCCCATTTTGAGAACCTTATAGTAAAATTCTTCCGCTTTTTCAACAGTATTTAGTTGATATCTTTCTCCTTGATATCTCAATATTATACCAACTGGAGCATCCCACCTGAATGAGATGTTTTGTTTCTTTAGCTCAGTCACCAAAAATCCAAATTTCTTTCTATCTTTTAACATCTTGGGCGGCAACTCTTTATATATCCAGATCTTTCTTCCATTCAGTTCTAGAGTAGAATTAAAGGATTTTTGCACAATATCATTTCTTATTCCTTTATCTATAAAGTAAATCACCACATCTCTAGGCAATTGCCTTTGCTTTGCTATCCAAGAATTTACTCTATAGGCCTTGTCAATCTTACAAGATACATCTTCAGAATGAACCTTTAAAATCCCAGCCAGAACTTCAGCAGATATTTTTCTTAAATCATCTCTATTATTTTCCTGTAACCCTCTCATTCTAACCGCAAATTCCGTGAGCCTGTATTGCATCATTGTAACTTCTTTTTCAATCCCTTGTTTTATATTATCTGCATTGTAAGTCTTGTGATCAGCTTCCTTTTTAAACTTAAATTCTGAGCTATTATCTTGAATATTTATCAAATCATTTTCAATTCTTTGTATTTTATTATCCAAATTATAAATCTTATCATCAACTTCCTCCATTTTAGACTCTAATAACTTGATATCTCTATCCATCTTTATACCTATTTCTGAAAAAGCATTGGTCACTGTTACAATCTTTCGTTGCAAATTATCATACTTTAATTGTATCAATTCTTTAATTTCCTGCCTTAATTTTTCAAGATTCTGGTTCACAATCTCGTCATGTCTTGCCATCTCCTCCAAAACAAATTCTTTTAGGTTAAAACCATTCTTCTGAGTCTGCAAGTTCGAAACTTGTTCACATAGTTGGGGGAATTGGGGGAACCCCCCCCCCCCGCTGCTTGTTTGTCTGGCTTTGTTAGTTTTGACGCCATCCTGCCACACAGACAAACTCTTTTTAAAGAAAAAGGACTTCTCTCCAAACAAAGTCAGTATCAAATCTCCAAGAAGAAAGAAACATTAAGTAGAGATTTTTCTTCTCAATTCTAGCCAGCACTATTTATTCTGCTACTTTGTAGCTTGTAATCAGACGGAAGGACTTTCACTTTCAGCTTTCTTCTTCTCAAGCCTCAGCGGTCGCCATTTTAAACTTTTTTTTTTCCTTCACTTTTAAGATTGCTTATAAAATCATTAAAAATACTTGCGATTTAGGGTCCCAAGTCCAGATCTCATCCTCTTTGATTAAACAATCTGTTAATTTTCATTGAAAGGCTTGGTCCCATCACCTGGCTCTGCAAAAAGCAGAGTTCTCCCGAAGCCCGGAGCAGCAGTGAAGAAAATAGGGAGCCTCATCCTGCTTCGTCCCCAAGAGTAAAACAAAAACTCTGGGGACTTCGCAGAGGGCTCTACCTGCCCTCGCCTGCTCTATCTCACATTTCCTTATGGAAATGGAGTTTTTCGAGCCACCTTTCAGCTGTGAAGGCGGCTCTTTACGGGCGACGGGGCTGGCGGTCCCAAGAGACCGTCTGACAGCGACGGAAGCCAAACCGGAAGCCAAGAAAGATGGAAATTTGATGGAATGGCAGAAAGGGGTTAATACTTTCATCTGGGCTGGGAAGAAACCAAGAGTGAAACTGAAAATTATACAGGATATATGTGAGAGAGGAGGTCTTAAAATGTCTAACTTAAGATTGTATTATGAAGCAGCTGCTTTATCACAAATTAGTGATTGGTTTAACTTAACTGAAGAAAGAACGTTAAACATAGAAGGTTATGATTTGTTATATGGATGGCATGCTTATTTGTTATATGAAAAAAAGTGGATAAAGTGTTTAAGGGTCATATACTTAGAAATGCATTGTTGAGGGTTTGGAAAAAGTACCAATATAAGCTAAATTATAAGATACCCATATGGGCAAATCCCAGACATGCAATAGAAAATATAAGTATAGAGCAAAAAACAGAGGTGATTACTTATAAAGAGCTTCTTTTTTTGGAAAGGGGTAAGTTGCAATTGAAATCTTTAGATGAATTAAAAGAAGAAGGGATAATTTATACTTGGTTTCAGTATGGTCAGCTTCAAGCTAGATGGAGAGAAGATCAAAAATTTGGTGTTATGCAAAATGAGGAAAATCTGGTGAAACAGATTAGAGATCAAAGTCAGATGCATATTAAAAGGTTGTATAATGCATTATTGGAAATAGATTCAGAAACAGAATTGGTTAAGGATTGTATGATAAAATGGGCACAAAACTTTCAGGAACCAGTGATGATGGAAACGTGGGAAAAGATTTGGGTCAGAAATGTTAAATTTACGCAAGCACAAAATTTGAGAGAGAATTTTTATAAAATGTTTTATAGATGGCACTTAGATCCTAAAAAAATATCATGTATGTACTCTAATTTGCAAGCTAAATGTTGGAGATGTGAATGTAATGATGCAACCTATTATCATATATGGTGGACCTGTAAGAAAATCAAGGCATTTTGGATAAAAATTTGGTGGGTGATGCAGAATATTCTGAAAAGAAGGTTGAAATTTACTCCTCAATTGTTCCTATTGGGTATAACTACGGACTGTACAGTATCAGAGACTAAATTGATTTTGAATCTAATATCAGCAGCTAGGCTGTTGGTAGTGCAATATTGGAAGAAGGACATGGGGGGGAAGAAAATTCTTGTTTTTTTGTAAAACTTTTCAATAAAAAAATAAAAAACAACAGGGCTATTTAGGAACAAAAGAGGACCCACAAATGACACACAAAGACCCAGGACATGTCAGGAAGGAAACTATTGAAACAGCAGAAACTAGGAGGGCAAAACAAAGGAATGGCAGAGGATTAGCTGAGGAGCAGATTTAAGTGATAGCCCAAGCAATCTGATAAGAGTTGAGCTGGGGGTAAAGGCTTGCCCGATAACAACTTGATCAGTTTAAGGCAGGAAATAAAATAATAGGAGCAGAAGGGAACAAAAGAACACAAAATCAGATGACCGAAACACTACCGAGTCTCAAGTAGGGAAACTAGCATAAGAAAACGAAGGGCGATCCATGAACACACACACAAAAGGAAGACCCACAAAAGCACCAAAAGAAACAAAGAATTTCCTTTGTACAGAACAGTATAAAAATGTACACTTACCTTGTAACGATGTCAGCTCACCCAGGAACGCTGGTTCGTGCACTTGCCGGATCTGTCTTCCTGAAACCAAAATAAAGAATCCTGTTTTCATGCAGCTCACTTCGCTTGTTAATCTACTTATCGTGCCTGCGGCGCTCTCCCAGCTGGGAAATTCGAATCCTCGGGGGGAAACCCTCCCTGCAATTCAACAATTGGCGACCACGATGAGAATCCCAGCCAACCCAGCCATTAGACGGGGTCTGGAGATCCATCCCAACTGGCACGGACCATCTTTTGTCCGGGGAAAAATCCACAGACCCTGCCTGGGAGGCATCGGGTAGCAAAGGGAGGGCTGCTGGAAAACAGGTGAGTACTGCTTTAAATTATAATAAAACTCCCTAGTGAGTGTGTGAATGTGGGATTTCACCCGAACAGCAGCCTCATCCTACCTCTTTGAGCGATCTCTAGTTGCACCTCTACCTACTGCTAGCTCCACCGAGCCGTGACCGGTAGGATAGAGAAAGCAAGGGGGGATCGCCAAAAGTAGGATTTTCTGCCTAAAGGGAATGAAAGCTGGGCGAACGGAAATGTGTGAAGGGGGGGGGGTAATAAACTGTAGAAGGGAATCCCGGTGTGTCTAGCCCAGATGCAGAGATAGTGTGAGGAGGTGCCAGTACTCACTGCTGGGGGCAGCAGGTCCTCCCAGATCCCCTTTTTGGATCTGAAAACCTACGGTGAGTTCCCTAAGGAAGGGGCCCATACTTTGTAAGAGAATCAGAGTCCTTCCCAGAGTTTTTTCTCTGAAAACTGACGGTGGGCCACCCGGCTAAATCGAAGTGATCCTTATACCTAAAGGGTCATGGGTAGCGGTAGTTCGCAGGTGGCAGGAACCCCCTTGGGAGAATTGCTCGAGGCCTGGGACGCCAGGTGGATGCCTATTTTGAGTGGCATGAATAAGAAGAGAGCAGGAAAATTGTGTCAGCAATGGGCTTTGCTTAGAGATGAAACCGGGAAACAAATTTGGCCTGAAAGCTGTACCTTTGAGATTAAAACATTAAAAGCACTTAGAGAAAAAATAAAACCCAGCCACATACCTATTGGTATCGTTGGGCTGAACTATCAAAAAAGAAAAACCAAACAAGTAATAACTCACCAGCCAACCCTAAGGAGATGGCTGAGACAAAAATCATGGCCCCCCTAATACGCAAACCTGTGTCAGGACGACAAAGAGGTCAATATGACTATGTCTTAACGCACACTCCCTTTTCAGCCTCAGATTTAGTAATTTGGAAAAAAGATGCCCCAGCCTTCAGGGCTGACCCAAAAACAGTGATCCAACACTAAAAGCAATCATAGATAGCCACAACCCATCATGACACAATTGTTACATGTCTTCTTAACCAAAGATGAGCTATTAAAATTATTTGAGAAATCCGATCAGATTGCCAAACAACCAGTCATCGCACCCCCGGGCCAAGCAGCCCCAGCACGGGTCGCGTGGCCATTATACCACCCTGACTGGAATTATAACGATAATGCCCACTGGGTCACCTACACTAGGGCCAAAGAAAATCTGATGGAGGCTCTGGAGGAAATTGGAAGCAAACCATTAAATTGGTCTGAATTCCAAAGAGTAACCCAGAGAGACCATGAAAATCCAGATGCCTTCCGGGTCCGACTCTCAGAGGCAGCTTCCACCCATGCTCACCTAGAGAAGACGGGATGCCCACCATATAAATGCCACCACTGCTTTAGATGCGGGGAATTAGGGCATTCAAGTCGGGACTGTAATCAACCCTCCTCCCGTCACCGACACCCGGGACCACCCAGGGATTTTAGACAAAGGGATAATTCATTTAATCAAGTTGAACGGAGAAATAACTACTGCAGGGAACCACCAACAGCGCCCATACCACAAAATAACCCTTTCTATCACAATGAACGAACTAATCCAAACAATACTCGCTGGGAGATGGAAAAGGAAAGAAACCCATGGGCTTTATGACTAGGGACAGATGAAGGTGAATTCTCTGCTACCTTCCAAGGACTAGCCATTCCCCTAAGGAACGGTCCAGAAGGAGAGCCCATGATCTCCCTTCTCATAGGGAGAAAAGAATACGACTGCTTGGTGGACACTGGGGCCACTGCATCTTTAATTGTCAAACCACCGCACAGAGACTCAATAACACCTGGGGCTTGCGATAATATAATGGGAGTGGGAGGAAAGGTTATTCCTGTAGAATTCACAAACGACATAACAGTAGAAGTAGGTCCCTTCACATTGAAACACTCTTTCACCATATGCCCCCAATCTCCAGTCTCTCTCCTCGGAAGAGACCTCCTATGAAAACTAGGAGCAACCATTAGGTGTGGAAAAGGGGGTCTTGCCTTAGACATCCCAGGAAAGAAAACTTTCCTACTAGCCATTCAATGCACATTATTACATGCGGATCTGGCAACCCTCCCTTCCTCTTTATGGGGATGGGATGTGACAGAGGTAGGACTCCTAAAGGGAGCCACTCCTGTCACAATACAAGCAAAACCCGGAGCTCCCCCATGCATTCCCCAGTACAAGATTCAAGCCGAAGCCATCCAGCCAATACACAAATTAATAGAAGCCTATCTAGAACAGGGAGTTTTGCATAAATGCACCTCCCCATGCAACACCCCAATTTTTCCTGTAAAGAAATCCACAGTGGACAAAGATGGAAACCCAATTTTTAGATTTGTCCATGACTTGAGGCTTATTAATTCACATGTAATTCCCCGGGCACCAATAGTGCCCAACCCTGCCACGATAATTACAGAAGTGCCAGCTTTGGCCACTCATTTTACTGTCATAGACCTATGCTCCACCTTTTTTAGCATTCTGGTGGACATAAACTCACAGTACCTTTTTGTTTTCACCTGGGAAGAACAACAATATACATGGACCCGCCTACCCCACGGTTACACCGAATCCCCCACCTTATTCTCATAGATTTAAAAGGCAGACTTATCCTCCATCTCATTGCCCACTGGGTCAGCCCTTATTCAATATGTAGATGATCTCCTGCTCGCCTCAAAGAACGAGCAGGCATGTAAAAGGGATACACTGTACCTATTGCAATCCCTGGCTGACAGGGGACATAAAGCCTCCCCATCAAAATTGCAGTACCTCAAACAGGAAGTAACCTACCTAGGTTATATTATAGCACCAGGGATAAGGAAACTAGCTCCAAGCCACGTTGAAACCATATTAGCAATGAAAAACCCCCGCACAAAGAGACAGGTGAGAGCCCTCCTAGGGGTACTGGGATTCTGTCACCCCTGGATTCCATCATTTGGGGAACTGGCAAAACCTTTAATACAACTAACCACTAAGGACATGCCAGACCCCATAGACTGGTCTAAATCCCTAGACCAACATATAAAGAAAATAAAATAAACCCTAGCATCAGCTCTTGCATTAGGTCTCCCCAACTACGAAAAGCCATTCACCTTGTTTATTCACGAGAAATTAGGAATAGCATCAGGGGTTCTGACACAGACTTTTGGCCCGACTCAGCGACCAGTGGCTTACTACTCAGTAAACTTGGACCCAGTAGCACAGGGTACCCTCCCTTGATTAAGGGCAGTAGCAGCCACTGTTGAACTCGTAAAACGGACAAAAGATCTGGTCCTTGGACAGTCACTGACCCTAAAGGTGCCCCATGAAGTATTTGCCATCCTTTTAAAGTCACAAACACAAGCATTTATACAACAACGGCTGGCACAGTATTTATTTTATTTATTTATTTTTTAAATTTTAAATAAATAAAAAAATAAATAAAATAAAAATAAATGAAGCAGAATTATTTACTTCTGATCACATCACTTTCAAATGGTGTAGCACCCTAAATCCTGCTACCCTTTTGCCTGTAGACCAATCAGACGATAACCTCCATGACTGTCTACATCTGATACAGGATGCAGAATTACCATGCCCTGATCTAATGGACATTCCACTAGAAAACCCAGACCTTGAGCTCTTTACAGATGGCTCCTCATATATTCATGAGGACAAAAGGGTTGCAGGGGCTGCCGTAGTTTTCCTCCATGAGATTGTTTGGGCAGAACCATTAGCCCCCTCACATAGTGCACAAGCAGCAGAACTTATTGCGCTAACAAAAGCCTGTGAAGCAGCTAAGGATCTGTCTGCCAATATTTATACAGACTCCAAATATGCAGTTGGAGTCTGCCATGCCACTGGAGCCTAGTGGAAGCAAAGAGATTTCCTAACATCAGCAGGAAAACAAATTGCACATGCCACCCAAGTCTCCCAACTATTACAAGCTATCCAATTACCAAAAGCAATCGCAGTCATCCAATGTTGACATTGTTGACATCCATCAAATGGATGACTCCCTGATCACTAAAGGAAATCAATATGCTGACACAACAGCCAAGTGGGTAGCTACAGAACCTCTTCCCTATACTATCACTGCCCCAACCATAAGAGTTGAACCTGAAATTCCGTATAGGGACTTCCTGGAGGAGGGAGAAACATGGATGTGGGAGGATACATTAGGGGCAACATTTTCAGAAGGCTTTTGGAGGGTCCCAGATGGTAGACCTATCGCCCCATGTCGCCTCATATGCTTAATTTGTCAGAGACTACATGCTAAGGGTCACTGTGGGACCCAAGCAATAGTGGATGCTGCTAGGAGGGTGTGGCATGCACCAGCTATATACACAGAGGCAACCAGAGTAACCAGCACCTGCCAGACATGCCAAGCCAATAATAGCACATCCAGGAAAGCCATATATGAGGGAGGTAGGCCATGGGGACAAAGGCCATTTGAACAAATACAAATGGACTATATCCAGTTGCCCAAGGCCAATGGATACCAGTATGCCCTCATGTGCAGCAAAATGCAGTAGATTGTAAGAATGACCACTTGATCTAACAATGTAATTTTAATAGCAGTTAACACTGATTGGGTAGATGCAGGGGCGACATTATAATATAATTTTAATTATATTTAAATGGTACTTTAAATTATTGTATTTTATCCCAATTTTATTTTAGATTGTATTTTATTCTAATTGTATTTTAATTGCGAGTTATTCCAATTTTACTTAATTTGTTTTACCAAACCTTTGTAATGATTTGTCTTTGTAATTCTGCACTTGATATGGCCCAAAGGGCTAATCAATAAATAAAATTGAATTGAATTGACCAGCTGACACACTGGGTGGAGGCCTTTCCATGCCGCCATGCCACGGCCCTGGAAACTGCCAGACACCTCATTAAAGATATAGTACCCAGATTTGGAGTACCACAAATCTTAGACATGGACAGAGGAAAACATTTCATAGCACAGGTCCTCACATATATATTCCAAGCATTAGGCATAACTCAAAACCTCCATTGTCCTTACTCGCCACGTTCTTTGGCTGGCATAGAGAGGACTAACAGGGCGGTAAAAACACTACTGGGCAAGCTCTGCCAGGAGACACACCTCTCCTGGCCACAAGTCTTGCCCATTGCTTTATTCTATATAAGACCAAGACCAAGAAGGGATATGGGAATCTCCCCTTTTGAGATTCTTTTTGGGCGCCCACCTGACACACTACAAGGCCTCGATCCGCAATCCCTCAGTTTAGAAAGGGGGGACGTGGTTCTCTCTTCATACCTTTCAGCCCTGCATAGGAGACTACAGGACCTGTGGACACAGAGTGCCCTAACACAGACACTGCCTCTGGAAGAATACCTGCACCCATCCAAGCCAGGTGATTGGGTGTGGATAAAATCCTTCACAAGGACTTCACCACGGCAACCCAGGTGGACAGGACCCTACCAAATTCTACTAACAACCCAGACGGCCATCAGAGTAGCAGAAAAGGACAGCTGGATACACTGGACACACACCAAACCAGCAGTGGTGGACAAGCGTCCTGCCGTCCCTCCAATCAAGCTGGAAAAAAAACACAGAACAATGGACATTGCAAGCATTTTTTGAACACAACAAACTTGAACAATAACACCTGTTTATTAGCACCGTTTTGAGTTTTTTATATATATTTACTTTTTTCCCTCTTTTCCCCCCTTTTTTTTAAATTAAAAAGTGGGGGAGGGATTGGATTGCAAAATGGGAAAAGGGAAATTTGTTATACGCATGTTATGTAACCTATACTATATATTACTGATTGTAACCCAAGCAACAGCATTCCTAGAACCAAATCTTATGATTCTTGATGAACGTATCTTTTCCTTTTATGTACACTGAGAGCGTATGCACCAAGACGAATTCCTTATATGTCCAATCACACTTGGCCAATAAAAATTCTATTCTATAGGGTACAAATAAGCAATAAGGAACAATCAATATCAATATAAATGAATTTGGGGTGTTTTAAATTTCGTTTTCCGGGCCAATTATTTAATTATATTTTAATGGTTTTTTAACATTTATATTATATGTATTTTATTTGGCTGTTCACTGCCCTGAGTCCTTCGGGAGTAGGGCGGTATACAAATTCAATAAATAATAATAATAAATTAATTAATTAATAATAATAATAATAATAAATAATAATAATAATAATAATAATAATAATAATAATAATAATAAATCATAAGGATATAAGCAACAAAGTTACAGTCATACAGTCATAAGACGGAAGAGATGGGTGGTGAGAACGATGAGAAGATGAATAGTAGTGCAGACTTAGTAAATAGTTGGACCGTGTTGACGGAATTATTTGTTTAGCAGAGTGATGGCGTTTGGGAAAAAACTGTCCTTGTGTCTAGTTGTTCTGGTGTGCAGTGCTCTATAGTGTCATTTTGAGGGTAGAAGTTGAAACAGTTTATGTCCAGGATGCGAGGGGTCTCTAAATATTTTCATAGCCCTCTTTTTGACTCATGCAGGATACAGGTCCTCCATGGAAGGCAGGTTGGTAGCCATTGTTTTTTCTGCCATTCTAATGATCCTCTGAAGTCGGTGTCTGTCTTGTTGGGTTGCAGAGCCAAACCAGACAGTTATGGAGGTGAAGATGCCAGACTCAATCATTCCTCTGTAGAACTGGATCAGCAGTTCCTTGGGCAGTTTGAGCTTTCGGAGTTGGCGCAGAAAGAACTTTCTTTGTTGAGCTTTTTTGATGTTCAGTGTCCATTTTAGATCTTCCGATATGGTAGAACCTAGAAATTTGAAGGTCTCTACTGTGGATACTGTGTTGTCTAGTGTTGTGAGACGTGGAAGTATGGGAGGGTTTCTCCTAAAGTCCACCACCATTTCTACGGTTTTGAGTGTGTTCAGTTCCAGATTGTTCCGGTCGCACCACGAGGCTAGTTGTTCAATCTCCCGTCTGTATGCAGATTCATCATTGTCTCGAATGAGACCGATCAATCACTGTTGTGTCATCTGCGAACTTCAGTAGTTTAACAGATGGATTCTTAGAGATGCAGTCATTGGTATACGGAGAGAAGTGGGGAGAGCACACAGCCTTGGGGGGGTTGGGGGGCTGTGCTAATTGCAGATGCTTTGATAAACTTTTGCTCCTTTTGGGTACCAGATTGCCTTCCTTGCTTTATTGCTGCTTTCCTATTTCTAACAATATGGATCCATCAATCTTAGGTCCTTCAGAGAAGGAACCCAGAGGAGAAGGAGGGGAACCTTCTCAACCATATTGGGCTTCAGAAGGTCAACAGTTGGGCCAATCTGATTGCTGGAGACATCATCTTCTAAGCACCAGGCCCCACAACAGATAGAGTTTGATTCTAAACACAGTTAATTTTAAAAGGATGCATGCATTTTAAATACACTTATCTCTTTATGGGTTTGTGATTAGCATAGTTGAATTTTACCTTTATAACTTTGAAGGACACTTTGAGACCATCTAGCCCAACCCCTCCTCTCTGCAGGAGTCCCAGTCAAAGCTTCTCTGACTGACGGCTGTTCAGTCTTTGCCTCCTCAGTGAAGGAGAGGCTGAACTTCTCTGCTTTGAGGGCTCAGCTCTGAAATGGCTCCTCTTTTCAGGGTCTTTTTCATCTCCTTCAGCCAGAATCTCCTCCCTTCTGACTGAGCTCATTTCCCCATACCCCCCCCCCCCCCCCGGAACAACATGGAGAAGATCTGGAGATTCTGGGCAACTTCTTCCAGTTATTGGAAGAGGCAGAATGGGATTTCCAATCACAACTGAGCTCAACATTTATGTTGCTAAGAAAGACGGTTGTTAAGTAAGTTTTGCCCTATTTTATGAGCTTTCTTGCCTTTTTTTGTTAAATGAATCATTGCAGTTGTTAAGTCAGCAACATGGTTGTTAAGTGAATCTGGCTTCCCTATTGATTTTGCTTGTCAGAAGTCGCAAAAGGAGATCAGGTAACCCTAAAACTCTGCAACCATCATAAATGGATGCCAAGAATTCAGATCCTGATCACCTGGGGACCCTGGGGATGCTGCCATGATCGTGGGAAAAACTATCCTAAGTCATTTTTTTCAGTGCTTTCAATAACTTTGAAATGGTCACTAAATGAACCATTTTTCATAATCAATCTGATGTTTTCCAGGCATTTATGAATAATATTTTTTTCCTGATTTGTTTTATTTATCATCTGCTCTAGAATGTCCCCTATCACTTACCAATTGCATCAATTATATTTTGTTAATACATAGTTTGCCAATATAGGGTTGAGGAATTTGCTGAACTTCTGTTTTATTTATTTATTTATTTATTTATTTATTTATTTATTTATTTATTTATTTATTTATTGCGATTTATATGCCGCCTTTCTCCCTAGGGACTCAAGGCGGCTTACAAAATGACAACTTCAATACAAATCACAATACAATACCAAATTAAAATCAGTAACCCAATTAAAAATGATTTAAAATTATACCAGTGTACCCCCAAACGGATCAGTTTAATTGGTGGAAGAGCCACGTCTTCAGCTCGCGACGGAAGGAAAGAAGGTCGGCTGCATTTTGGACTAGCTGAAGCCTCCGGACACATCCCAAGGGCAGCCCCATGTAGAGGGTGTTACAGTAGTCCAACCTAGAGGTAACAAGGGCGTGAGTGACCGTGGCGAGGGCATCCCGGTCTAGGAACGGGCGCAACTGGCGCACAAGACGGACCTGTGCGAAGGCCCCCCTGGTTACGGCCGTCAGATGGTCATCTAAAGACAGCCGAGAATCCAGGAGGACACCCAAGTTGCGGACCCTGTCGGAGGGAGCAAGGATTTCACCTCCGATCATTAAGGATGGAACCTCCAGATCCCGGGATGCCGGCATCCACAGCCACTCAGTCTTGGAAGGGTTGAGTCTAAGCCTGTTCCTCCCCATCCAAACCCGCACCGCTTCCAGGCAGTGGGACATCATGGAAAGGGCATCCCTAGGGTGGTCAGGGGTGGAGATGTAAAGCTGGGTATCATCAGCATATTGATGATACCTCACCCCAAAACCACGGATGATCTCACCCAGCGGTTTCATATAGATATTAAAGAGCAGAGGGGAGAGAACCGATCCCTGAGGCACCCCACAAGTGAGAAGCCTCTGGGAGGATCCCTGACCCCCCGCCCAAACAGACTGCAGACGGCCCGAGAGATAGGATGAGAACCACTGTAAAACAGTGCCTCCTAACCCTATCCCCCTGAGCCGCTGCAGCAGGATACCATGGTCAATGGTATCGAATGCCGCTGAGAGGTCAAGAAGGACCAGGATGGAGGAGCAACCCCCATCCCTGGCCCGCCAGAGATCATTTACTAGGGCGACCAATGCCGTTTCCGTGGCCACGCCTGAAACCAGATTGGTAAGGATCCAGGTAGTCAGTTTCCTCCAGGAATTGAGGGAATTGCTGTGCCACCACGGACTCAACAACCTTCGCTAAAAAGCGAAGGTTGGAGACTGGACGGTAGTTGTTAAGTACGTCAGGATCCAGGTTAGGCTTCTTAAGGAGGGGTCGAACCACCGCCTCTTTAAGCGCAGCGGGAAAGACCCCTTCCTTTAGTGAAGCGTTGACAATAGCGTGGATCCAGTCTCCAGTCACCTCCCTGGCTGCCGAAACAAGCCAGGAGGGACAAGGGTCCAGTAAACATGTGGAAGACCCCAACCTACCCATAATCCTGTCCACGTCATCCAATGAAACAGGCTCAAACTCAACCCAGATGTCTCCACCGAGACTAGGCCCTGTCACCTCAATGGACTCTGTCCAGTCGGAGTCCAACCCGGTCCGAATCTGAGTGATTTTATCTTGCAGAAACTGTGCAAAATCCTCAGCACGGCCCTGTAAGGGGTCCTCCCTCGCTCCCTGATTAAGGAGGGAGCGGGTCACTCTAAACAGGGCTGCTGGGTGATTTTCTGCAGATGCAATGAGAGTGGCGAAATAGTTATGTTTCGCCACTTCCATCGCCACAAGATAAGACCTAATATGGGTTCTTAGTTGTGTTCGGTCGGACTCGGATCGGGAGGATCTCCAACCACCCTCCAGGCGTCTTTTCCAACGCTTCATTTCCCTGAGCTCCACGGTAAACCAAGGAGCCGCCCGGGATCTGCGTCGGATCAGAGGCCGCAAAGGCGCGATTCGATCCAAGGCCCCCACCGCAGCCTGTTCCCAGGCCGCGACAAGGGACTCAGATGAATCGTGGGCTAAGGAGGCGGGAAATGACCCAAGCTCCATCAGGAAACTTTCGGGTTCCATCAGGCGCCTGGGGCGGAACCATCTTACTGATTCCACACCCCTGCGACGGGGGGTGGCGGAGGAAAAGTCGAGTCTAAGGAGGGAATGATTGGTCCATGACAGAGGGTCAATAGATAGAGTCCCCTCCCCACGATCATTTATCCACTGTCCAGAGAGAAAAATAAGGTCGAGTGTGTGTCCTCCAATATGAGTTGGGCCCTGTACAATCTGAGTCAGGTCCATGGCCGTCATGGAGGTCATGAACTCCCGCACCAACTCAGATGACTCACCGGCCGATGGCAGATTGAAATCTCCCACAACCATTTATTTATGAAAGTAGTAACACCTATTTTTCTAAATGTATATTTTGATGTTAGGCAGCTGTAGAAAAAAGATTCAAATGTGTAAAGGCTAAATGGGATTTTTTAAAAAAGCTTTCAGATTTTAAACTTCCTGGATGTTCCCCTTCTAGTTCCATCCTTTCCTGCAGAAGAATGAGTTTTGCAATATTTCTGAGAGGGAACTCTACTTGGATCAAAATGGAGATGTAGCAGCAGATCTGGCAATCCTGAGCTGGTTGATTCTCCCCAAGGGGAATCTCATTGAACAGCTAATGGGGACTTTGGAAAGACAGAGACTTAATATCTACCAAGATGCTCTTTTAGAGCTAAAGTTGCTCAACCAGGTGGGAGAAATTTTGGTGTGATTCCTGTTTTTCCCAAAGATTTGGGACCCATTTCATGTGGACTAAGCCTAGTTTCCAGGGTCCATGACCTTCACTGAGAATTGAACATGGGGAGTAGAAACCTTATAGTTTTCTTTCTATAGACCACTTGGGAGCCTTCAGTACTATCGACCAAGCTGTTCTTCAGCTGCTGTAATACTGAAGACTCTTTGTAGCTGGTTCAGCCATGTCCAACCTGGGATGAGAAACCCTCAAGTGCTGGAGGTTGTGTTGTTAAGAGCCTCAGGTTCGCTTTTTCCTTGTCCTGAAAGAGCAAAGCAGAAGGGGATTCTGTTGAAGAGACCCTGAACTGAGGTTTGGACTGAATGAAATGAAATTGGATCATGGCTGGATGGAGCTCCTGGGGGTCCCATTGGGAGAGAAGCTTCCTCTTGTCCTGCTTAGGGAAAGGCCATTGGGAAATGGTTCCCTGAAATGGAAGGTCCATGGTCTGTGATATTTTTAAGTAGTCCAGACCTGATCAAAGGTAGCCATATCTGTCTTTGACCCAACTTGGGGGAGCAATTGACCTTCTGCTCCTAGGAAGGAGGTCCGAGGCTTTCAGTTCATGTAAAATGACAGTGACCAGTGAGATAATCCCTTGACCCAGAAACCTGAAACACAACTTTAGTTCAAAGAAAAGATCTTCCCGATATCAGAAGTAAGGAGACAGATTGTGACAGGAAATGCTACTTAGATTTGGCCTTTGATAATTAAGAGGACTCTTCATCTGAAAATGAATGGCCTTGTTTATCTTGAGTGTTAGCTATCTTCAGTCCCTCTGGGTGAAAAGGAGTCTCCAAATTCAACTACTATTAAATGTGGGTCTGTCTTTCCATGCCAGTTGGAGTCTCCTAATTGGAGTTCTTCAACACAAAGGACTTTTTCTTGGCTAACTAGATGGGCCTTAGAAATATCTCCTTCTGACCCAGGACTCACACTCATGTCCCCTCTGTTGCAGCCAAAGGTTTGTGACTTAACCTTTTTCAGGGACACCTTCTCATGACCTCCCCTCAATCTCACTACAGTTCTTAATAAAGGAGAATATTGGTAGCTCAGGACTGACATGAGGGCTCCTTGGTGCTCTTTGAGCTTGCTTGTTTTCTTCCAGGCATTTCATTACCCAACTAGCATCATCAGCTATAATTTATGAGGAATTTTTGCTTTGTCTCTTAACGGGGAGACTGTTTTGAACTAGTGTCAAAGGGGAGCAGCTTTGCAAGGCTTTCTGTAGTCCAGAAGAAACCTTTCCAGACCCTACTGGTCAGAAGTTTCCTTTTTAATAACATTTTACTCTACTTAAATACATCTTTATTAAATAAAATAATTTAATAAATCTTTGACAATGACTGTATTTAAAAATTTAATATGATCATCATCACCATGGATAGATAGATGAAGAGTGGAGGAATGCCTTTTAATACAGTCATGAGGAGAAACCTTTAACTTTGTCACAATGCTTAAATCTTTTCTCAAATTTTTTTTTTTTAATTTGATTTATATGCCGCCCTTCTCCGGAGACTCAGGGCGGCTTACAATGTGTTAAGCAATAGCCTTCATACTTTTGTATATTTATACAAAGTCATCTTATTGCCCCCACAAACTGGATCCTCAATTTACCTACCTTAGAAAGGATGGAAGGCTGAGTCAACCTTGAGCCTGGTGAGATTCGAACTTACAGTAATTGCAGACAGCTGGTGTTAATCACAATGCTTTTAGTCTGCTGAGCCACCAGGCCTATCCACCAGGCCCATTCCATCCTTCCAGACTTTATTAAGTAGAAAAGCCCTTTATTATTCCAACATGTTGTGCCAGAAGCAAAAAGGAGGAACTAACGGAAGAACCTGCCAGGGTCACCTCTCCTACACCTGTTTTGGAGAAGTCAGAGATTTCATATTTACCTCAGTGAAGACCAGAGGCTACTTGTCTCCATCCATTTCTCCCTCCATTTTCCATGGATGGAGAGTCCTAACACATTTTCTTTGGCATTCCTTGTTTTTCTGCTCAGTCTCTGCCTCAGTCCAAATGTGTGGAAAGTTGTCGTCCTGGATTTGTCAAGAGGGCTCGAGAAGGAGAGCCAGTTTGCTGCTATGACTGCGTTCTTTGTCCGGAGGGGACCTTCTCCACTCAGGAAGGTGGGTGACACCACAGGAAAGGAAGGCTTGGTGGAAATGGATTTATCAGCAGCATTTCGATGAAAGTGCAAATTAAAACATGCATTGAAGCTCAACTCTTTTTTTGTTTATTCAAAATGCACTAGAAATCCTCCGATTTCATATAGTTAGCTACCAATGTATTAGAAAATTATATTATCATTATTTTCTGTGGAATGGTTAAAGAACACATCTTGGAAAATATGGCTGGAATCAGTCCAAAAAAAAGAGGACTTCTTGAAATGTAAAGGATATTGAGGAAATATTGCTTTTTCCTTTTCTCAGATACAGAAAAATGCACCAAGTGCCCAGATGATAAATACCCAAATGAGGACAGAGTCCAATGTATCCCCAAAGTTGTAACCTTCCTGTCTTATGAAGAACATCTGGGCATCATCCTGGTTTCTTTTGCCCTATTCTTGTTCTTAATCACAGACCTTGTTTTAATCATCTTCATTAAATACCGAGAAACTCCCATTGTCAAAGCCAACAACCGGGACCTCTCCTACATCCTCCTGGTCTCCCTCCTGCTTTGCTTCTTGTCTCCTTCTCTCTTTATTGGTCAACCAAGGAAAGCCACCTGCCTTCTCCGACAAACGGTTTTCAGCATCATCTTCTCAGTTGCTGTTTCTTCTCTCTTGGCCAAAACCATCACGGTGGTGCTGGCCTTCCTGGCCACAAAACCAGGAAACCGAGTGAAGAGATGGTTGGGGAAGAGCTTGGCCAACTCCATCATCCTTTCTTCTTCTGCTGTCCAAATTCTCATCTGCTCCATCTGGCTGGGAGTTTCTCCCCCATTCCCTGACTCTGACCTCCACTCCCAGCCTGGAGAGATCATCCTGCAATGCAACGAAGGGGCCGTTGTCATGTTCTACGTCACCCTCAGCTACATGGGCTTCCTGGCTGCCATCTGCTTCACGGTGGCTTTCCTGGCCAGGAACCTGCCTGGGGCCTTCAACGAAGCCGAGCTGATCACCTTCAGCATGCTGGTCTTCTGCAGTGTCTGGGTGACTTTTGTGCCCACCTACCTGAGCACCAAAGGGAAATACATGGTGGCTGTGCAGGTCTTCTCCATCCTGGCCTCCAGTGCTGGTCTGCTGGGCTGCATCTTCATCCCCAAGTGCTACATTATCCTTCTGAGGCCAGAACTCAACACAAAGGAGCAGCTCACAGCCAGAACAAATGTAAAAACATGAGATACAACACCCTAATATTTAAAGTGATTGTAAAATGTTCTTTCATTTGAAAGTACACATTATTTCCTCTTAAATTTAATATAATAAATAAATAAATAAATAAATAAATAAATAAATAAATAAATAAATAAATAGTATTCAGGAGTCAAAAAAAAAAAATCTACATGTTTCCAAATGAGAAATGACTGTAATTCTTTTACCTTTTCAGCTCAATAAATTTTGCTAAAGAGAACTGTATAGATGTCATTCAGAGAAATTTTCTGTTCAGCAACAGCTACTGAATGTGACACCTTATAAAGAATAATTCGGGCACTTGTTCCTACAGCTAAAAGTGTGTGTGAGAGAGAGAGACTGAGGAGGAAAAGAGGCCAGGAGGAAGCTGTGGGAACCAGCCTGGTTGCCTGATCCTCTCTGTGAGAATGCCGGAATGATGTGAAATGCCATGTTTGACTGGCTCTCAGCTGAAGAGGGAAATCTTCATCCCTCTTATATAATTCTTTCTTGATTTCCTCATAAAAACCTCCTTTGCAGAAAGAATTCAGCAGAACAACTGTCTGGGATTTCAGTTTGAGGTTGTTTTTATTTGTTGTTTGGTACTTTACACCAAAATAAAAAAATAAATAAAAAAACTAAAGTGTGTAAAGAAATTTCCACTGTATATTTTTTCTTTCATCAACCAGAGAAATAAAATAGCAGTTTTCAGACCGTTTAATTTTTCACTCTACAATTTCTACCTGAAGCATTTTCTCTGCTCCTCTTCCAAGCTTGTATTGTCTGTGAAGGGCTGGAGACTCTGCCCAGGAGGAGGCTGAAGGGATCCTCTCTAAAGGCAGCCTCATCACTGACCAGGTCACAAACCTTCAATGCTGCATAATATTCATCCAGGTCCAAGAAGGGGGTGAATTGGGGGTGAATTGAGGGGGGGGAGACTTCCTGGTTTCTAGGGAGAGGCACCCATGGAAGCTGTTCTGCTCTCCAACCACAAAGATTGTTCTTCAATTGGGAATCAATGTTTAGCTTTCAGAATGGCTCCTAATTGCGAATAATTTGCAAATTCCATTTTAAGGAGATAAGAAAAGCTCTGATGGATCAGACCAAGGTCAGTCTAAGATTCACAGTGAGCACACAGATCTCTCTGGTTCTCCCACAAGCAGAAGGCAGAGAGACTTATGGCTTTGCCCAACATGGAACTGGTCTTTTTCCACAATTTCACTTTCCTCCATCAAACCACACAATATTGGACACTCGGCCATCTCACAGTCTAGGAATCCCCAATTCTGGCATCCGACATCAATCTGAGAAAATATTTTCCATGTTTCACAGCCCCAATCCAAAAGTACTAAGGTGGGATTAGAACTCAGGAGTCTCCTAGGGATCAGCCCAAAGTCACTCAGGAAACTTTCATGCCTAAGGGAGGATTAGAACTCAGAGCCTCCGAGACCTTGGCTCAAACTCACCCAGCTGGCTTTCATGCCTAAGGCAGAGCTAGAACTCACAATATTCTAACGATTGTCTCAAAGTCGCCCATTTGGCTTTTATTTCAAAGCTGGTTTTAAAAGTCTGGATCTCTGCCCCCTCCCAGGGCACTCCTGGCCCCCCTTCCCCCCCCAGGACTGAAAGGCCCCCTTTCTGCCTCTGTCAAGGGCTGCGCTGAGGCCCCTTCGCTCCCAGACCCCCCCCATACCCGGATCTTCTGTGTGGGGGGAAGTTGCGGGGGGTGATGGGGAAGCTCAGCCCATCTTCACCCCCCCCCCAAACTACAGGCGGCAACATCTGGGCCAGGTGAGGCTTTGTCCCCCTTGCGGGAGATAGAAGAGATGGCAGCCCTCCAGATGCCTCCCGCCACTCTTCAGAGACCGACGCCCTGATCGGAGGAGGTTGGGGGTTGAGGAGGCGCTTAAGAGAAAGGCTGCTTTTCTAGACCTGAAGGGGGGGCAATGGGGGGGGCAAGGGATTGGCTGCCCTGACCCTCACCGTAACCCTCCGTGGGCGGGAGGTTGAAGGGGAGACCTCAGGGGAAGGCTGAGCGCTCTGGCTCCTTTCCAAAAAGCCGCGAGGGATTTTGGAAGCGCGGGGCAAGGACTTCAAAGTCAGTGGAGGTTGTGTGGCTGGTGTGCCTTGTTCCCACGTTCCCCGGATGCAAAGGGAGTGGGACAGGGAAGGTGCGGCTGTAAGTTTGGGCAAGGCGAGAGGAGGGCGGGGAGGAGCCTTACTATCCATCTGTCCATCCATCCATCCATCCTCCATCCATCCACCCGTCCATCCATTCATCCTCCATCCATCCATCCGTCCATCCATCCATCCATCATCCGTCCATCCGTCCGTCCATCCATCCATCCTCCATCCATCCATCCATCCTCCATCCATCCATCCATCCATCCGTCTGTCCGTCCGTCTGTCCATCCGTGTCTGAGACTAGGTTGAGTGTCCATCTCTCTCCGTTAAATAAACCCATAAAGGTGGCATTTCTCTCTAATCTCCTGTCAAGGAGGGATTTGCATGAAGTCTATGTGAGTTGGGGGGAAACGGGGAGGGAAAGAGGGATGGTAACAGGAGGGGGAGGGGGAGGGAAGGGGAAGAAACCCCCATCATCTTTCCTTGTCTTTGGGTGGTTTTGTAAGTGACAAATAGCTGAAGAAGAATCAGCCTGACCTGCTCAAAACTTCCGAAATCAAAGCAATCCGAAGGCCACCCTCTTCAGAAGGGACCCCGTGCAGCTGTCTGGGCTTCTGGGCATTTGTAGATTTCTCTGCCTCCCTCCCTCCCCCCCCCTCCCGTCTTTTCGGTCCACAGCCTTTTCCTCCCTCCTCACCTGCCACCAGGTGTCCGCAGCATATTTGTGACCTTCCCTTACGCAGCAGAGCAAACCCCACCCAGCCAGGCTACCTCAAAACCAGCCCAAAATATCCAGGAGCTGTCAATCATCCCCGGTCAGATCAAGGTCCCTGCCGCAGTTGAAGAGGAAGGGATCCAGCAGGACGGCCAGTCTGAGAAGTTTGACCGAGGAAGGGAGGGTCTCCTGGGACTGAAGGGGCCTCTGAAGATCCCCAGAGCCAGAAGGTCTGGCGGGGAGGACCCAGGTCCGCATCAACTCGAGGAGAAGGCGGGTTTGTGCACCTAAATCTGGGCCGCTGCATCTTTCCTCTCCTCCCCCAAGGCAGAGGAAGCCCCTCCTTCTCCAGATGTTACGCTCTACAGTTGTGGGACTGCAGAAGGGCCCAGTTGTCCCAATCACCCCTCCCCCCACCTGCAACTTCCCAATAAACCCGACCCCGAGATTGGGCTGGGGGGGAAGGTTCAGGAGCCCCCAGGCCTCAGCCCAGCTGCCGTTGACAAAGGCAGAGGGGGAAGGGGGGAAAGGGGGGGTCTGGCCTTGGGCACAGCTCCCCTCGCCCCTCCCTCCATTCGCTTCTCAGCCAGCAGCTGTCGGGCAGAAAGAGCACAGTGGGCGAGAGAGGGGGGTGTGTTGGACGGGCTTCCTCCCAGGCCGGCTGCAGGATCCGGGGGGGGGGCAGGGAAGGGAGGTCTGTGCCTCTTCCCTCCCCCAACCCAAAAACCCCTTGGCCTCAGTGGGCAGAGCAGAGCAAGGAAGAGGGTGGGGGGTCTGGAGGCTGAACCAGGGGATGACGGATGAAGGGACGGGGGTGGGGGGAATGTCCGGTCCAAGGAAGGGAAGGGCTGCAGGGGATTGGAGAGCATCGCCCTATACTTGGGTGGCTCTCACGGAGAAGAGGGGCTCCATTCATCCTCCGGAGCCCCTGAAGGCAGGAAGAGAAGCAACGGGTGGAAGCCCAGCGAAGAGAGATCCAACCTACAAATAAGGAGAAATTTCCTGACAGTTTTAAGCTTTAAGCTTTATTATTAATTCAAGCAAATTAAACCAAAATGCAAATGCGAAGCCTAAGAAACATACACCCGAAGGAGGATGATACCCAGCCTCCCCCAAAAGTTTCTTACTGAGGACAACCGAGAGACCCGAAGAGAGCAGCCAATTTCCAGAGAACCCAGCGCCAAGCTCCATCCAGAGGCTCCCAGGTCAACGGCAACTTCGGGGCTTCCATCCCAGTCTGGACTCAGGACCTCCTGCCTGTTCGCAGGGCACCTCAATTGGGGGAGCCCAGCCTGGCTGCATGGAGACCCTGGTTGAGGCCCCCTCCCAAATGCCTGGGAGACAATCGAGAGGAGCTGATGCTTCTGTCCAGGCTCTCAGGGTTCTCTCTTCTCCCCCTCCCAGCCCAACTTCAAGTGGAAGGGAAAGGCAAGCAGGTGAGCTCAGAAAGAGCTCTAAACTTCTAAGAGACAGATTGTGATTTCTTCTCCACGCTAAGGAGATTCTAGAGTCCAGCCTCCCACACTCGGGCAACGGGGCAAGGCGAGAGGGGAGCAGGGAGGCGCAGCTGCCTGGATGGTCTCTGGTGCTAAGCAGGGATGCGGAGGGTCTCCTCTGGATGGGCGACCACAGAGATCGCTGTGGAAAAGCCAGCCAGCCAGCAGGGAAGCCTGTTTCCCCCCAAGAAAAGCAGGCCCCCTCCTCAAAATCCCAGCTCCTCCTTCCCCTTCGCTCTGCCCCCCCAGTTCCCAGGTGAGCCCCTACTAGGACAGCTCCGCCACCCACCCACCGCTAGTCTAGCCAGATCGCTGCCTCGCCCTTCCCACAGGGGGCGCTCTTCCTCCCCTTTGGCCAAAAGTCTTCAGCCCCCCCCCCCCGGCTCCCTCTGCAGCCCCGGAGAGCTCCAGCCCCCCCCTCGCTCTTTGGACTCCCAGGCGCCGTTCGGGGCCTCCGCCAGCTGAGCTGAAGGGCGTGAAGGAAGCTGGGAAGATGCCGAGCAGCCCTTCGTGGCGCCCTTCAGCTCCCCCGTCCCAGGGGCTCTTCCTGCCTCCTGTCCGCCTTCTCAGCCTGGCCATCCCTTCCGCTTTTCCTGGTCCACGGAGCCCGCTCTGGCCGGGGATGATGGGCGCTCCCAGGGATTCTGCCTTGGTGGTTGAGTTGGACTGGCTGGCTGGGTTGAACTGGTTGAACTGGTTGAACTGGGAAAGTCTCCGCCTGAGATTTCAAGGAGAAAACAAGGAGAAGCTTCTGGGCATTCATTCATTTCTCTCTCCCCCCCCAACAGCCCCCCCCCCTTCATCCTTTCCTTCCAGGCTCTTTTCCTCCCCATCAGCTGCCCCAAAGTCTGAGAATCCTCAGCTGAACAAGAAGATCGTATACAACAAGGACTCCAACCAGGCTCCTCCTTGCCAGTTTCATTCCTAAATCATTCCCTGTGCTGGAGTTTCCTTTCCTCTCTTTGCATTCCTAACACTTTCCTTCTTTTCTCTTTATTTCACTTACTCCTGTATTGACAGACCTGTCTAATTTCCTGAATGGTCTGGATTTCCAAAGCTTCTCTCTTTTCATCTTATATTGTGGAAGTCGCTGGAATCCAAAGATGGGACGGAATAAAAACCGTAACAACTCCAGACTTTTTTTCCTCTCTCCATCCAAACTTGAGCTCATCACTTGAATGCTAACTTTTATTTAAAGTAGTGTTTGAAACGGTTGTAGTGGCCCCTGCACAGCCCAGTCCCATATTTTTATAACCACTCATTGATACACAATTCCTGATCCTTATAGAAACAAATGAGGTTTTTTTTAGAATTGGTAAATGTTTCTCACATTGAAAAAATCTTCTTCCTTTTATGATAGTTCTATTTTAAGGATTGAATTATTTTGAATTCCCTTTAATGGCCAGATAGAAATTAGTCCTTCTACAAATAATGGTTTGTTTGTGACTCTGAACTCTGGTGGAGAACTATCTCCATCCCACCTTCTCAACACTCATTCAATGTCAAGGTGATGAGTAACTACCATTTGCCTCTGGTTTTGGATCAGGGTTGGCTTGAGACTCAGTCAGCTGGTGGAGACAAAGAGGATTAAATTGAAAAAAAAGGATTTTCTTGCTTCTATTCCTGATGATATAAGAATAACATGAGCATTTTGTGTAAAAGAGTTTCTCTATTAGTGACTTTAATATACTATGGTGTATTTTTGCCATTCAATTGGTGGGTAAGGATCCCCAGCTCCTGCACAATCTCACACTTGGCCACAACCTCCCTGACAACTATCAGAATCCACTTGGTCCTTCAGAGGCCTTGCTGGACGTGCTCTCTACTGGAGGAGCCCCTGTTCCCAGTGACGGTTGTGGGAGGAAGGACCACTTCCTTTGGCTCCTCTGGATGCAGCTGACAGGATGGACATCTCCATCCAGATGTCCACATTAGTGGGACCCTACAAAGTCCCACAGGTCCCTGTGTGTGTTTCTTTCTTTGGCAGATGGAGTGGGGAGTGAAAGATCCAACAGTATCTTCTCCATGGAATCCAAGAGCTGCTTTTCACTGGTGTAGATGTCCTGGCTGGGGAGGGGGGTCCAGAGTGGGGAGGGGGAAGGATCAAAACAGGCCTGTCCTTCCATGACAACAATCCCATTGCTTTGGGGTCTTTCTTCTGCTGCAGACTTGTCAAGTGGTCAGACGAGAGTGCAGACAGGAACCACTGTTGGACAGTCTGGTCATTCAAGACTTTCCAGGACTAATGAAGGATCCTGAAGGAATCAGGCCCAAAGAGCAATTCAATTCAATTCAATTCAATTCAATTCAATTCAATTCAATTCAATTCAACTCAACATTTATTACGGTCACATGCCAAAAGCATTAAAGAGAACAAGAAAAATTAAAATACTGACAGTTTGTGCCCCCAAGAATTAACAACTAAAAATCCCTCAAATCTCTTAGAATTAAAATCAACACTGAGGCACATTAAAAAGCAGGAACCAATAGCAGAATTGAAGGAATTTAAAAAAAAAGATCTTGAAAGGTATTCCAAATCCAGATCTCTATTTACATTACAAAATAAATTTCAAAGGATCAAATCGACTTTACAAAAGCATTTCCTCTTCAGCCCTTCAGTTCTTTCCTCTTTGCACCTTCTTACAAGTTATCCAGCAGCAGAAAAATGAGGGAGGGTCTCTTAGGGCCTACAATTAAACCCTCTGGAAGTTGGGTCCATGATCCTGTACAGAACCTCCAAAAGTCATGGAAAAAATGGGGTGCACTTTTTGCCTGGTTCTCAGAGGCTTTTTGGTGTTGCCAGGATGTGGTGGAGACAGAGAATGGGTCCCGGAGGGGGAGGGGAGGAGGAATAGGAAGAGGAGGAGGAGCTACTTGAAGGTCTTAGAGGTCCTTGGTGGCTGCCTCAGATCTCTTTTGATCCTGCGAGATCTCCTCCCGGGTCTTACTGGGATTCCCGCCGTTCTCTCTCTCCCAGGAAACGCTCCCTCCATTGTTTCTCTCTGGAAGAAGGAGATGTGGAGAGGTCAATGCGGAGAAGCAGCCAAAGATTCTTACTTACTAACTTAGCAACAACAACAACTGCTTGCGGGGAAGGTTGTATTTTCGGGGAAACACGGTATTTCTTACCTCTCCAGTTGTTCCCGCAGCTCTTCGTTCTCCCTGAGGAGCTCCTGCTTCGCTCCAGCTTCCGTCAGAACCCTGCAGTGGAGATGGAGGTTTCGGAGTTCCAACATCTGGATTCTGTAAAATAGGAAGACAAGAGGGAAATGAGCCCCCTCAGGTCTTCACCCGCATCATCAAACCCTTTGAAAATGAAAACTAACTAAAATGCCTGGCACTTCCTTTGTTTTACCCAGAAAATATTCAAAACAATTTCCAAACTTTCTATTGGGGACAGAAGGGGGAGAAGACTGAACTGGGGAGAACCGAGGGGGAGCCGAGAACTGAGGTCAGTGAGCAGCAGAAGAGGAGATCAAAGCAGGGACCTCCTAAATTCAGAGGATTTGGCCAGGAAAAGTCCCTGTCAAGAGATTCATGATGTCTCCTACCCATCCAGGCAACGGAATTCAACGCAGAACGTTGTGTAATGTGTGTCCAGGGTAGGGAGCTAAGGAGAATTGAAGAGGAAATCCTGGAAGAGAAAGTCAGGGTTTCTCACCTCCGCAGTTTCTCCTCCATCTCCCTGCAGAGTTCTTCGTTCTTCTCCGAAAGCTGGGCATTTTGAGGCAGGAGCTCCTCAGTCAGGGAGAACGACTTCTGCTTTCGGTTGCTGTAAATAGGAAAACCAGAGAGAAATTAGACCCTTAAGTTTTTTACTTGACTCATCAAACATTTTCTTCCATTGAAAAATATTAAAAATACCTTTATGTTTGTGTCGCTGTATAAATTCAGTGTTGCTATTTCTACTAACAATCCTTTCACCATTTATTGGGTCTTTTAGAAAGGCTCCATAAAAATGGCCAATGGGTAAAGTTTGAGGGACTTTAGATGCACCTCCAGGGTAGTCTTAAGGGATTTGATTAGTGACTTAAATATTAAGGTTTAATGTGTTGATAAGAGTTGTTTATAAGAGTTGGATTACTTAAGTTTTTACTTCAGTATTTAGCAAAGAAAGTCTACACACCCCTATTAAAATGCCAGGTTTTGGAAATGTAAAATAAAAAATCAGACCAAGATAAATCCCTTCAGAGTACTTCCTCCTTTAACATAACATATAAGATGTACAATTCAAGTCGAAAAACAAACTGAAATCTTTGAAGGGAAAAAACTGATGTTAAATAGTAGTCATTAAATATGTGAAAAATCCATTATGTTTTAGCCTCCAGTCCCCTCATCGTCTTTGTTGCTCTTCTCTGCACTCTTTCTAGAGTCTCCACATCCTTTTTACATCGTGGCGACCAAAACTGGATGCAATATTCCAAGTGTGGCCTTACCAAGGCCTTAAAAAGTGGCATTAACACTTCACGTGGTCTTGATTGATGCAGCCTGGAACTGGGTTGGCTTTTTTGGCAGCTGCTGCACACGCCTGGCTCCTGTTTAAACGGTTGTCCACTAGGACTCCAAGATCCCTCTGAGAGTTACTCCTGTTGAGCAAGGTGCCCCATATACTGTCCCTGTGCATTTTGTTTTTCTTGGCTAAATGTAGAACCTCACTTTTTCCCCCCTTGAATTTCATTTTGTTAGATAGCGCCCAATGTTCCAATTTTGGAGCCCTTTTGAAGGAAGAGTGGGCAAAGATTTCCATGGCAAGATCGGCTCTAAGGCCAAAAGACTAGATGCTCTCATAAAAGCCAAAGGTGTTTCAACAAAGGATTCATTTAAAAAATAAATGTTATATTTTATATTCTTTAGGTAAAATGTAGACTTACGTGCCACTCTTCTCCCTCGGATTCCTCAGCGGTCGCCCCCCAGATGTTGCAGGAGTCTGGAAAAGTTAAAATAACAGCCGTGAAATATATATATCGTCAGAGGCTTTGAAAAGCAGTTTTCCTACAAGCTCTTCAGCCGAAGAGGTTGTAGGGGAAAAAATGCCTTTAAAAGCCTCTGGCGATCCCAGCTGAGTTGCCTGATCATCAGAGGCTTTTCAAAGCATTTTTTTTTCTGCAACCTCTTAAGGTTGTAGAAAAAATGCTTTTAAAAGTTAAAAAAAAAGGTGGCCACGCCCACCCAGTCACATTAACCCCCACCAAGCCACACCCACAAAATAAGCCACACCCACAGAACCAGGAGTAAAAAAAATTAGAACCCACCCCTGCCCCAGAAGATTTAGACTGCTTACCTTGGGGGGACGGGTGGTAAAGGACCGCTGAGGGGGAGGACCTTCCTTGATAGGGGGCAGGTTGCCGGCCCGTGAATTCGTCTGCTGAAAAGCAATGGAGGCCATGAGGACGTTGGGCCTGAGCCCAGGAAAAACCCTCAAGCCCGGTTAATCCAGGCCCCCTCACCCAAAAGAGCCATTTTGACTTCCAGCGTTTGGGTCCCATTGGGTACGTGTTGAGAAACAATTAAAGAAATAAATATGACGTACCTCCGTCGGTCCCCGTTTCCACAGGACGGGCTGCTCCTCTGGAACCACTGGAAAACAAATAGACTGCTTTAAAAACACAAACTTATTGACATTGCCTCGACCTGGCCCCGCCTCCTGGCCTCCCTCGCCTGGCCCCCCTGGCCCTTCCCCTCCTGAGGGTCCCCCCCACCCCCTGAGAAAACGATCTTCTCAAGATCCCGTAGACCGGGGTGAAATCTAAAATTTGTTACTACCGGTTCTGTGGGCGTGGCTTGGTGCTGGTGGGGTAATGTGATTGGGTGGGCGTGGCGATTTTTAAAAAACTTTTAAAACCATTTTTTCTACAACCTCTTCGGTGAAGTGGTTGTAAAAAATCCTTTCAAAAGGCTCTGACGATCCCAGCTGAGTTACCTGATCGTCAGAGGCTTTTTTTCTTTTAAATGCCTCTGACGATCAGGCAACTCAGCTTGGATCGTCAGAGGCATTTAAAAGAAAAAAAGCCTCTGAGGATCGCATGGTTCAGTTGGGTATGTGGGGGTGGGAAGAGATTTTTGCTACCAGTTCTCTGAACCACCCGCCTCCATCGCTACCGGATCGGGTGATCTGGTCCAAACCAGGAGCATTTCACCCCTGCCGTAGACCCTTTTGGCTCAGGCAGTGGAATTTCCCACCGGTTCCCTCTCTCCGCAAAGCGAAGGGACCGCAGAAAGGCTGCCTGGCCCAGAATGGGGCTGCCTCCAACTTCAGAATTGGGAGGGTCCAGAAAGAACAGGAGGACCAATGGGAATTCTCCCTCCTTTAGCATCATCAGTCTCCGGGCAGAGTTTCCCTTGACTTCACCCAATGCAGGAGAGAGTTCCGCTCGGTTCTTCAGGCCAAGATCCCCCCTCCCACTTTCTCCGCTTCTCTCTCTCTGCAGAACTGGCTCTCCTCCTTCAGGTGAAGCCACCAAGGACTCTGCCCAGAGACCGATGACGCTCAAGCAGGGAGAATTCCCATTGGTGCTGCTGCTGGTTCTGGCCCTTCCCACCTCCAAGTCGAGATCAATGCTTCCTCCCCCAATTCAGACCCCCCCCCTTCCTCTTCTGGGCCTGGAAGCATCTGGCCAGGATGGATGCTCCTCCTTTCACAGAGGAAGATTTCTGCCGGAGGAAGAGTTTGGGGATTGGGTGGCACTGGATGAGAAGAGGGGAGGTACACCCCACAGCCAGGGATGACTTGGAGGTCACAGAAACCCCCCAATCCGATGGGAAGTGACAGGAAGCCCTCCGCTAATCCAGGAAGAGGTGGAGAGGATCTGCAGCGGTGGTGGGTTCCTCCTGGTTCCGCCGAGCCGGTAGCGGTAATGATATGACTCACGGAACCGTAACTATATCCAGCAGAAACAGCTGTGGCGTAAATTTCAACCTCTTTTTAAGAATATTTTGTAAAATCCACCAATTTTTTATCCAAAACGCTTTAACCTTTTTACATGTCCACCAAATATGGAAATAAGGGGCATCCTCACAATAACATCTCCAACATTTTGGTTGTACATTCGGATACATACGAGATAACTTTTTTGGATCTAGATGCCATCTATAAAACATTTTATAAAAGTTCTCCCTTAAATTTTGCGCTTTAGTAAATTTCACATTTGTCACCCATATTTTTTCCCAAGTTTGCATCACCATTATTGGCTATTCAAAATTCTGCGCCCATTTTATCATACAGTCCTTAACTAGCTCTGTTTCCGAGTCCATCTCTATCAATATATTATACAATCTTTTTATATGCATTGGACTTTGGTCTCTAATTTGTTTAATTAAATTTTCATCACTTTGTATAACACAAATTTTCTGGTCTTTTCTCCATCTGGCTTGTAATTGTACATATTGAAACCAAGTTTGAATTATTTTCTCCTCTTTCAACACATTCACAGGTTTTAATTTTAATATACCTCCCTGCATATTGAGAATATCTATATATGTAATTACATCATGTCTACTTTCTATGCTCGTGTTCTCTATTGGGTGCCTGGGTGCTGTCCATATAGGTATCTTTTCATTTAACTTATATTGACATTTCTTCCAGACCCGCAATAAGGCATTTCTCAGTATATGACTCTTAAATGCTCTATCCACCCTTTTTTCATACACTAAATAAGCATGCCAACCATAAACCAAATCATGCCCTTCAATATTCAATATCCTTCCATTTGTTAAATTAATCCAATCACTAATTGCTGATAAAACAGCTGCTTCATAATACAGTTTTAAATTTGGCATTTTCAATCCTCCTCTTTCTCATGTATCCTGCATTATTTTCAATTTTATCCTTGGTTTCTTACCTTGCCATACAAACTTATTAATACCTTTCTGCCATTCTTCCAGGTTGGCATCCTTTTTTAGTATTGGTATCATTTGAAAGAGGAATAAAAACCTAAGTAAAACATTCATTTTTATAGCTGCTATTCTACCTAACAAGGACAGTTGTAATTTTTTCCATTTATCCATTTCAGCTTGTATTTTATGCCATATCCATTCATAATTATACTTATACAATTTACCATTAGAAGATGCAATATAAACTCCTAGGTATTTAACTTTTTTGACTATTTCACATCCCGTTACCCTTTGTAACTCCTCTTTTTGATTTGTTGTCATATTTTTAACTATCATCTTTGTCTTTCCAATGTTTATCTTAAACCCAGAGACTTGACCATACTGTTTCATTATATCCATCAAAACCTTTGCTGATTCCACTGGATGAGTTAAGGTCATAACCAAATCATCTGCAAATGCCCGTACCTTATATTCATAGTCTCTAACTTTAATTCCCTCTATCTCATCTATGTTACGTATTTTGTTTAACAACAACTCTGAAGTTAATATAAATAATAATGGCGATAAAGGGCATCCCTGCCTCGTACCTTTTTCAATTTTGAAAGTTTCTGTCAAACTGCCATTAACAATTATCTGAGCTGTCTCTTCCTGATATATTGCTTTTATGGACTGCATAAAGCAATTCCCAACCACTCTCTTAACCACTCTCAATAAAAATTGCCAATCCAATCGATCAAAAGCTTTTTCCACATCCAAAAATATAAGCACCGCAGGGATTTGGTTATTCCTTTCCAAATATTCCAATATGTCAACAATTTGTCTTACATTATTTTTCATTTGTCTACGTTGTATAAAACCAGTTTGGTCAGCATGAATCATTTTTTGCATTACTAACATTAACCTATTTGCCAATATCTTAGCAAATATCTTATAATCTGTATTCAATAATGATATGGGTCTATAGTTCTTGGGATATGTCAAATCTTGATCTTCTTTTGGAATTAACGAAATAACAGCTGTTTTCCATGAAGGTGGTACCCCTTCACCCAACTGAATTCTATTAAATAATTCTTTAAGAGGTACAACCATCTCCAATTGTAAATATTTATAATACACAGCTGTTAATCCATCCGTTCCAGGAGCCTTGCCAGTTCTTAACTGTTTAATTGCTGAGAGGATCTCCTCCTCTGTTATTAATTGGTTCAACCATTCTCTTTGTTCCTCTGTGACTATAGGAATATTCTGTCTATCCAATGTAATATTACATAATTAACCAATGTGAGGATGGATATAAAAATAGATGACAATGGGAAGGGGTATAATATAGAATAGAAGGGAAAAAATGAATTTGATTAAGATTAGAGATGAGGATGAAGGGTAATATTGGTTTTTTAAAAAAATAGATGAAGAATAAATATGGCAAAAAGGAAATATAGAAATTGTAAATTTAATTGAAATGACTAAACACTGTTTCAATTTGTGAACCGGCCAAATACTCTGTTCAAAGAAAATACATTGTATGTTTGTATGTGTGTTTCTAATTACAGTATTGCTATTTGTTCATATTTGTTCTCTTTTATTCCTTAAAGTTTAACAATTCATTCTTTATCTTAATACCTTTATATTTGTTTGGGGTTGCCTTTCTTCCATTTCATCTTTTTTATTGTACAGCAATCTTTCTCCTCAAACTTACCACCTCTCTCTTTTCTTTCCTTCTTACTTTCTCTTCCTGCCCTTCTTCTCCTCCCTACTTCCTCTTCCTTTCTCCTTCTCCTCCTCTCTTCCTCCCTCTCTTACCCTCACTCCTACTCTAATTTCCCTTCCCTTCCTTCATCCCTTCTCTTCCTTCCCTCTCTCTCCTTCCTTCTTCCATCTCTCTTCTCCTTCCTTCATCCCTCTCTATAGCTGTATTCTTTTGTGCATATGGACTACTCAGAGGGCTGAAAAAGTTATTTTTGACTGGTCCTCGCACTTTTGACCAGTCCTCGAATTTACGACTGTCCTCACATTTTACGGTTTTGCCCTATCTTGTCACCATGGTGAAGAGAAGCAGTTGTGAAATGAGTGTCACGGTTGTTAAGAATGCTACAATGGGCATAAATGATGACCGGTCATAAGTGCGAAGATTGGTCAAAAGTGCGAGGACCTGTCAGAAATGACTTTTTTCAGCCCTCTGAGTAGTCCCTATACACAGAGCCATGGCCACCTGGTCACATGACCAGCTAGCCATGCCCACCCAGTCACATGACCTCCAAGCCACGCCCACAAAGTAAGCCACGCCCACAGAACCGGTAGTAAAAAAAATTAGAACCCACCCCTGCTTTGGAGGATCCCACTGTCAATTGTTCACATGGCTCAAGCAAAACTAATAGGTGTGAATTAAGTTTTAGCTAAAAAATGGAGCTTTAATTCCAGAAGTCCATTCTTTAAACTTGGACTTCTGGAATTAAAAGGCTCTGGATTAAATGGTCCTCCAGAGAAAAGATGGAGAAGAGTATCTTGCTTTTAGACATGATAAGAGCTGTCTAGAAAGGTGAGTTATGAGCTACTTTTGCATCATCACAAATTTAATTTATTACCTGTTAAAAATGCAAAGGAGCAAATAAGAGACCTTCATGTTGGGGTTGGTTCTGGACCAAATCTTAGCTCTCAGCCCTCCTTGTGACTTCTTGAAAAGCTTCCCCCCCCCACCCGCTCCACCGCCTGAGGAGGCAGGAGGGGCTGCAGGTTGATCCCAAGGGGGTCTGGGCTGGGCTACTGGTCTACCAGTTAAAAGCCTCTGCTAAATCCTAAAGAATTGTCACATGACCATCAAGCCACACCCACAAAATAAGCCACGCCCACAGAACTGGTAGTAAAAAAATTTAGAACCCACCCCTGGTCAGCCCCTTCTGATTTCAACCCTGATTCTGTCGGAATCTCCCTCCCTCCCTCCCTCCTTCCTTCCTTCCTTCCTTCCTTCCTTCCTCCCTCCCTCCCTCCCTCCCTCCCTCCCTCCTTCCTTCCTTCCTTCCTTCCTTCCTTCTTTCCTTCCTTCCTTCCTTCCTTCTTCCTTCTTTCCTCCCTCCCTCCCTCCCTCCCTCCCTCCCTTCCTTCCTTCCTTCTTCCTTCCTTCCTTCCTTCTTCCTTCCTTCCTTCCTTCCTTCTTTCCTTCCTTCCTTCTTCCTTCCTTCCTTCCTTCCTCCCTCCCTTCCTTCCTTCCTTTCTTCCTTCCTTCTTTCCTTCCTTCCTTCTTCCTTCCTTCCTTCCTCCCTCCCTCCCTTCCTTCCTTCCTTTCTTCCTCCTTCCTTCCTTCCTTCCTTCCTTCCTTCCTTCCTTCCTTCCTCCCTCCCTCCCTCCCTCCCTCCCTCCCTTCCTTCCTTCCTTCCTTCCTTCCTTCTCATTATCCACAGGCCCCACCCCCCACCTGCTCTAAAGTAAGACATTCCCCCAAAATAAGACTTAAGATATGTTTTTTATACTTAAAATGGTCATTAGGGCACAGAACCGTTTGTTAAATTTTCTAAATCCCACCACTGATTGCATCCTACCTTTATTTCTCCGCTGGACCTTTTTCTGGAAACGATAAAAGAAGTTTCCAGCCATCCCTGCAGTGGTAGCAGTTGAGAATGAGGCAGGACAGCCGGCCAAGGTCTTATGACACGTGCTGTGATGTCATCATCTCTGATCCAGCTGTGGGCAGATGCCAGGCTGCCCCCTCCAGCAACGGTGGACCTTTCCATAGGGAGCCTCACACGCGCTAACAGAGACCCTGAGAGGTCTGGAAGGAAAAGGGGAAATGGGGGGGGGGGAAGATGGAGGGGAGGCCCCCCAAGGCTCCCAGGAGAACTGAGCCCACAGAATGTTCCGCTAAGTGCTAATATTGTAATATTATGATATTACAATATCATTGTAATAGTATAATATTATACAATACAGTACAATATCATAATATTATAATATTATGACCCCCCTAAGAGGTCTGTAAGGGACGTGCATAAGCACCCCAACGTGCCTTCCGTCCCTGTCCTACTGCCCCCATTTATTCGTATCCATTTCCTGCATTCATAATCATGTTTATACTTATATCTGTTATCTAATACCTGCTTGACAAATAAATAAAACAAAATGAATAAAAAATAAATAAAAATAAACAAACTATGAAGGCTGCAGTGGTTTGTTGCAGACCCAAGAGAGGACCTGTCAAACTCTCTCTCCAAGGTTAAAGGGATCAAGTGGATCACTCATCTCCCTCTCAGTCCACCCACTCCCCTCCTTCCCCCCTTTCCCTCCTGGATCCTCTAGCCCACTCCTCTCATAAAACGGACTCGCTTCACTTAATTTCCTTGGAGATTTATTTGGTGAGGTGGGACATTGGAGGCAGGCGGGGCAGCTGGGAAGGAGAGATCCGGTCCGGTCCATCATTTAGGGAAAGATCGGATTCCAAAGTCTTTGTGGTCCAGAGGTTTCCCAGCCAGCTTTCCCAGCCAGCCTCTGACAATCCAAGTCAATGGGAGAAGCCGGACTCACTTAATGACCAAAGTGGCCAAAGGGGTTGTATATTTATTTGTTCGATTTATGTGCTGCCCTTCTCCGGAGACTCAGGGCGGCTTACAATATAAATTAGATATCGATATCGAAGCATTGTTGGAGACCCCACCCACCCACTCTGGCTCCCCTCTGGGAGGGGGTTTCCAAGGATTTCCAGCAGGACTCCCCGATTCTGTAGGGGCTTTACTCCCGATGCCCTCCGCCTGGGAAACT
Source organism: Pituophis catenifer annectens (assembly GCF_029215685.1). Classification (NCBI taxonomy): domain Eukaryota; kingdom Metazoa; phylum Chordata; class Lepidosauria; order Squamata; family Colubridae; genus Pituophis; species Pituophis catenifer. The sequence continues at coordinate 608,782 of NW_027256905.1, read as the reverse complement.
CAGGATGCCTTTTTCTCACCAGGTACATGTACACATCCGAACGAGACTGTGATGTTTCTCTGTGTCAGATAATATAGGTGTGTATGTGGATATATATACATAATTTTATTTATTTATTTATTTATTTATTTCGTCATGATTATGTAGTGTATATTGGCGGTGGCAGCCCTTTGAGAGCTCTATGCAACAAAATTCCATTTTAATGTATGCTGATTAGTGTACATTTAAAGTGACAATAAAGTTATCCTGTCCTATCCTATTATTTATTTACTTTTCTATTATTCCTATTCTATTCTATTCCATTCTATTCCTTCCAACTCTGTTATTCTATTCTATTCTGTTCTGTTCTATTCTGTTCTGTTCTGTTCTGTTCTGCATTTTCTATTCTATTCTATTCCGCATTTTCTATTCTATTCTATTCCGCATTTTCTATTCTATTCTATTCTATTCTATTCTATTCTATTCTATTCTATTCTATTCTATTCTATTCTATTCTATTCTATTCTATTCCATTCCATTCCATTCCATTCCGCATATTCTATTCTATTCTATTCTATTCTATTCTATTCTATTCTATTCTATTCTATTCTATTCTATTCTATTCCATTCATTCCATTCCATTCCATTCCATTCCGTTCCGCATTTTCTATTCTATTCTAATTCTAATTCTATTCTCTTTGATAATCTCAAGGTGGATGCCTGGAGATGTAGTCATGGCAACGGTGTTTACTTTTTTATTAGCTGAGGGTTTTTGCTGCTGCTTCGGTCTGAACCACTTGGACAGGGGGATTCTGGGTAGTCAGAGAGCCATTAGAATGTACCAACTCATAAAATTCTCAGGGGTCGTCCTGTCTTAACGGTCTTGATCTTCCTGGGGGCTGATGAGAGAGCAGCCCAGAAAATGGGGGACCGGCTGTGTCTGAGGCCTCCACCTCCAGAATAGAATAGAATAGAATAGAATAGAATAGAATAGAATAGAATAGAGCTGGAAGGGACCTTGGAGGTCTTCTAGTCCAGCCCTCTGCTCAAGCAGGAGGACCTAAATGATCTCAGACAGGTGGCTGTCTAGTTTCTTCTGAAAAACCTCCAGGGATGAAGCAGCCACAACTTCTGGAGGCAAGCAGTTCCACGGGTCACTTGTCCTCCCTGTTAGGAAGTTTCTCCTTAATTCCAGGCTGCTTCCCTCTTTGTTCAGTTTCCATCCATTGTTTCTTCTCCTGCCCTCTGGTGCTCTGGAGAATAATTTGACCCCGTCTTCTTTGTGGCAGCCTCCCAGATATTGAAATACTGCTATCACATCACCCCTAATTCTTCTTTTCTTCAGACTAGCCAGACCCAAAACCTGCAGCCATTCTTCCTGTGGTTTAGTCTCCAGGCCTAAACAGGGACACTGTGAGGATCTGCCTTCTAAGTTGCGTTTCTCAGCTTTCTCATAACTTTCAACCCTTGCTAAATGAATGGTCATAAGTCAAGGACTACCTGTATTGCAGGCATTCAGAGAATCATAGAATGTAATCTGTGAGAGGCACCTTCATGGCCATCTAGTCCAAACTTCTCCTCTGTGCAGGAACCCAATGCCAAAAATCACCATTTACATAAACGGATCTCTCATTCTTGCATTTTAATGGGCTTTTCTTTATTTTTATCAGGGAGTTGATGAGAATGATTCAGAGCCAACTCTGATATCACTGCAAGGAATTGGACGTGACCTGGAAGGAGAGTCCTATCCAGCTCCATTGGGACCTCAAAGGCCTGAGGAGAAGCAGCCAAACAGCCAAGAGGAGAAGCCATTTCCGTGCTCGATGGGAGGAAAAAGGAAGAGGAGATCCCTCACTTCCCATCAAAGGATCCCCTCGGAAGGAAGATCACCTCAAGGCATGGAGTGTGGATCTCCACCATAGACGTCTGTTGATCTTGAATGGCCTGAACAGATGCTTCCCTCCATTTCTGCACATTTCAATGAGGTGTTTCTGCTCCTTTTTCTTGGAGAAGAATTATGGATACATCCAGCCAACCCCTCTGGGGGCTCCAGGACCTTCCTTTGGAAGGTTGACCAGGGATGCCAGAAGAGTCTTCCTGCCAGGGAGTCTCTGGATGGCCGAGAAGAAGCCTCTGTGGGGCTTTCTTGGCTTTGAGATTCTCCCCAGAAGCTTTCAGCCATTCCTTCTCCGGTTTATACAGCAGCATCGGAGGTTTCATGTCTTCACGAGTTTCTCTCTTGTCTTCCGGTGTTGTAATATCCACCCTTGTGTTTCTTTTGGACTGTCAGAAAATTTCTCACCTCCTCCATTTCTCCTCCAGCTCCCTGAAGAGTCCTGCGTTGTTTCCCACAAGCTGGGAATTTTCCTTCAGGAGCTCCTCATAGTAGACCTAGATTTATACACCTAGGACTAAAAGTGTCAGGAGCCAGACATTCGTGAGTTTCTTCCTTCTTTGGGAACTTTATTTTACAAAATTAGTGGTGTTTCTAGTACAATAGATGTTTCAATCCATTTTGGGATTCCTCGGGAGCTTTTCCAAGTTCTTCAAGTCCTCCTCCTGGTCCTCTCCTTCCCCATGGGATGTTCCAGCCCCTTCAGCATGGCGGTTGGTGAGTGATGGAGTCTCTGGCTCTGGAAGAATGAGAAGGGGAGATTTAGTAGTAAGCAGTGGTGGGATTCAATTTTTTTAACAACTGGTTCTGTGGGCGTGGCTTAGTTGGGGGCGTGGCTAGGTGATCATGTGACCGGGTGGGCGTGGCTAGCTGGTCATGTGATCGGTGGGCGTGGCTAGCTAGTCATATGACCGGGTGGGAGTGGCTAGCTGGTCATGTGACTGGGTGGGCGTGGCTATGCGCATAGGGACTACCCAGAGGGCTGAAAAAATTGATTTCTGACAGGTCCTCGCACTTTTGACCGGTCCTCACACTTATGACTGTCCTCACATTTATGCCTGTTGCAGCATTCTTAACAACCGTGTCACTCATTTCACAACTACTTCTCTTCACCATGGTGAAAAGATAGGGTGCAAAATGTAAAATGTGAGGACAGTCGTAAGTGCGAGAACCGGTCAAAAATAACTTTTTCAGCCCTCTGAATAGTCCATATGCACCCAGAGGGCTGAAAAAAGTGATTTCTGACAGGTCCTCGCACTTTTGACCTGTCATCATTGATGCCCATTGCAGCATTCTTAATTAAATTAATTAAATAAAAATGACCTGCTGGAGCAGTCCGAGGCAGTCCGAGGCGGGCGTTCAGGCCGGCTGCAGGGCAAAGTGATACAACCGGGGTAGGTAGGCCGCTGCTGCCCAGGTGGGAGGCCTACAGGGCTGGCTGCAAGGTGAAGCAATGGGGTGGGGTAGGTCAGGGGTCTGCAACCTTAAACACTCAACCGAAGCCCCCGGTCATTTCTTAATTACCTGGGAACATGCACCTTCCCATATAGTCAATGGGACTTGCTTCGAATGAATATCTGTTGTGAATAGTTCTGTTGTTGTAGAACTGACACATGTGAGATTGCAATATCACACTGGACTGATAGTGGAACCTTTCTTTAGACTAGTTCCTATATAACATTTTAAATTCAGGAGATTTATTTCAGAGCTACAGAGTCAGCAGTGCATTGTCCAGGTAGCCTGTTGGGTACTTCCCTAATACCCAACATAAATAATCTAAAATGGCTACTCCACCTAATGATGGTTAGTACTGTTACTATATAGGTTTACTTGGTTGTGGTCCTGTGCTCAATTTAAGCCCACATTGAGCCCAGAAGGGGAAAAAACTGGAATGTACATGATTTCAGAAAATAAGCATTCCTTGTTGGTTGTATAATTAGTGTAAAGAAACTTCCTGAAGTGTGAACCAAGAGAGGTGCAGAAATATTTCAGTCATAATTTCACGTATAAAATAGCCATTCGTGTAATGCAACCTGCCTATTGTTCAAAACAGTCATTGCTATTATGGCTGATGTTTGACAGCCAGCCTAAAAGTCAAAGATCCCAAGGGTGCTTCTTTCTCTGTATGTATACAAAACATCACATACCAGGAATAGCATATTAAGATGGACTTATGCAACCTCATGTACAAAATAAACACACACATATTTATGTTCTGGACTATAGTCATTGAATGCATGTAAATCCCTGAAAAATATGTGTAGCCCTGGGCAAAAGGAAGGAAGTAAAATCACTCTAGGTGTAGGGACAGTGTAAAATATTAATGAAATGTAAGGTCCGGCTGTACGCTTAAGCCCTCAGTGAACCAGAAAGAAGGACTTAAACGGAGGCTTGAATAAGAATCAACATTTAATCTTTGATCAAAAACAAAAGGCTGGGTAAAACCATTCCAAACACATACAAAGAGATATGTATATGGGAGGGCTCACACCTTCAGAGAAGATGTAACCTCTTTTTATATCTTTAAAACACCAGTTAAATCCCCAACTCTGGCCCCCTAATTTATGTTTGTGTATTCTTTGTTGCCCTGCAAGGGAATCTAAACTTCCCAATTAGTCTTATCTTAAGGATTCCTTTGTTTACTCAATTGACCATTTAGCTCCCTGTCTCTGGAAGACAGGAGCTTATCCAGATCAAACATAAATTAGGGCTGAAGTGTAAATTATCCCTTTGTTGATGGCTGTAGTTCCAACTGAGATCGTACCATGCTTTTAGATAGATTGATATGAGTTCAGGTCAAATGGCAGGGACATACAATTGACAAATACCAGATACATTACAGAGGCCTAATAACAATATGTTTGTAACAGGAGATACAAATAGAAAGGAATAATATACGTAATACAAATACAAAGGTACAATATATATGTTACAGGAACCTGATGGTTACAGAATAACAAGCTTTTACTAAATCTAGTATATCAGTATTTTATATTCTATCTTTATTATTGTTTCCCTACATTTCACTCTTTTTATTTAAACGATGGAATGCTTTCCATCATGCTGTAAGAGGGGTACATATTTAGTAGGGATCGTTTTAAGAATCATGAGATTTGCAGGCTTTTGACGAGGAGTGGTCGACACTGAGGATGCTATGACTGTAATCCCAGAAACAGTCGATGTGACTATTCTTTGGATTAAAGGGATGAGGCAAGGGAGAAAAAGGAGACTCCCAAAGGCCAATAGGACCATGAACCCAATTCGTTTCCCATCAGAGAAGATACTGCCAAACCAGGGGTGAAATGCTCCCTGTTTGGACCAGCTCAGGCGAGTAGGTAGCGATGACGGCCGGTGGTTCGGAGAACTGGTAGCAATGGCAACCTGAGGTTCCACCCACCCACCCAGTCGTCGTTACTTCCTGCTTTTACTTCCAGAGAACCGGTAGTAAAAAAAATGCTTAAAAAGTTTTTTTAAAAGTTCCGATGATCAGCTGAGCGATGCCTGATCGTGGGAACTTTTTTTTTTTTTTTACTTTTTAAGCATTTTTTTCTACCGGTTCTGGAGAAACAAAGCGCTCAGCTGCTCCTCCTTTTCACTCACCCCGAGCTTCCTGCTGTGGATTTTCACGCCTTGCTTCACACACCCGCGATTGTCACCCTCATCTTCTTCTTCCTCCTCCTCCTCTCCAAGTGGAAAAATGCCAGGAGCGCAAAAAGAAGCGCTTTCTTGCTCCTGCCGTTTTTCCATTTGTAAGGAAGCTTTCGTGAAGGCAAGTCTGGCTTCCTGTGCTGCTCGCTAAAAACTTCACCAGTACTGCTGTGCACACCAACCGGCTGAACCAGAGTTGGGGAATTCACCCCTTCAATCCACCCCCACCTAGGGGGATCACACACACACCACACACACACACACACACACACACACACACACACACACACACACACAGAGAGAGAGAGAGAGAGAGAGAGAGAGAGAGTGGCTGTTGGGGGGGGGGGTTGTGCAGGTTCCCTCTTGCCTGGTCGGGGTCCCCTCCATGACAGCCTCTTCACCTGGAAGCCAAGAAAAGGGGGAGTCAAAGGTAGCAGTTAAGAAGGGCTGAATTCAAACTCTCTGCTGCCATTTTGCAGGCTCTGAGCCAGCCGGGAGAAGGGAAACGATCTGGGCAAAGCAAAGGGGAAGAGAGATTTTTTCTTTCCGGCCTCCGTCCCAGAAAATACCAGCAGGGAGGCATGGAAGATGCAGGAAAACGGATCAGCTCTTCTCCCCTGTTGGGAATCCTCTCCCTGCGGCTCCTCCTCCTCTTCCGGGCTGAGGAAGAAGCCTTCTGCTGGGGAAAGGTCTCCCCTCCCCCATCCCAAATCCAGCTCTGGTCTCCAGGGTCAGGATGGCCGGAGCTGCTCCGGGACCCC